>NC_091743.1:5456831-5599331 GCF_043380555.1 Nothobranchius furzeri | reverse complement strand
GATGTCAGCATTTTTTTGTCGCGGAAAGTGACGTTGCGGACCTTAAAACTCCGGTTTTGTCCGTCCACACGCAGACACCCAAAACGGAGAAAACACAGATCTTCACTTTGGCCGGAGTTTTTAAAAAGCTCCGTTTTCGTGTGAAAAACTCCGTTTTCGTGTGGACGACAGGCCAAAACGTAGAAAAATACCTACGTTTTCTGCCAAAACGAAGATATTTTTCAAGCGGAATTACTGCTCCTTGCGGAAGACCACAGACGAAGGACGAGGTTAAGAACGGGGGAAGTACTGCCGCCTACAGGTCTGGCATGTGCTTAACAACGTATTTATCCGGGTACGTGTGGACAGAGTTTGTTTTTTTAAACGAGGTGGTGTGGATGCAAGTTTTTGGAGGGGCGGATATTCGTTTTTTAAAAACCCGGCTACGTGTGGACTAGGCCTATGTTTCTAAGCAACAGTTAATGACATGAGTCAAGATTCATTAAGAGGACTTGGGTTTTGGTTCAGCAGATCCAGGTGAGCTCTACAGGTACCAGAAGGTACTCCATTAACTCACTCAGGTGAGATAACTGAGCTCCATCCCAGCTGTGAATGTTTAGACTTTAATTGAGCTTTTTAAATAAATTAGTTTCATTTGATTTCTTGAAGTTTAAAAGAAACAACAACAACAAATCCCTTGTTCATCAAATCTAAAATATTAAAACGACATGATTTAACTGATCTCTGTACAGCTATAACTATGTATAAGGTCCATAACCACGAGCTCCCTGAATGTATTCAGATCAGGTTTAAACTCAGAGACACTGGCTACAGTTTAAAAGGAACCCATGTTTGCCAAAAAAATTCATTTAGAACCAACATGAAAGGGAGATGCATGTCAGTAAAAGGCGTAAACATATGGAATAGTCTAGACAACACCTTAAAAAACTCTACATCGCTATACGTATTTAAAAAAAGTTTAAAAATAACGTCATTGGCAGTAAATTACAGACAGACTCTCCTGAGTGAGTAGAATCACATGTTGATTAAATGTATCTTTGTTTACCATAAGTTTACTTTTAAACAGTCGATACAAATTTTGTCCTAATTGCTAATTGTTGTATCTTGGTGCTCTAAGTTGTATTTAGTATTAAAGTTTGGCTCTAGACAAGTGCTTCACTTCAGCCAAAACCCTTTTCAGTCATAATTGTTATTTTGATATTTGCTTAAGATTATGAAGGTTGATGTTATGATATTGGCTGGAAATAAACCAAACAAACCAAATTATACATTGATTTATTGTGTTAGTACCATTTTCATACAATCTAGTGATTAAATGATTACCATGACTGCTTACTGTTCTGTTTTATTAGACCTAGAGTCATTTTATTGTCCCCAACTGACCTGTAGGATCTGTCTTATTTGAATGAGAAGTGAAGCCCTACCAACATAGTTCTCCACATCGCTGATGTAGAAGGTCGGAGCAGGCATGGACACGCCCAGACCGTCCTTCTTCTGGACCAGGATCGGTTCATTGAAGCCATTCTCCTCCAGGTATTCCATGTTCAGCTGACTGCCGCTCAGTTTCACCACAATGTCATCAGCACTAAAAGCACACAAACCCGTTTAACAGGTCAGCTGGCATCATGGACGTAATTTTGGGGGGGGGGCAGGGGGGACATGTCCCCCCCACTTTTTCCAAAGTCAAGTTTTGACCCCTTCACTTTTTACCATCCAAAAACAATATTACGCTATTTTAAATTGACACTGGTCGAGCTCTAGGACCAAGCGGAAAACAACCGTTTGTGTTGAAGCCTGTTTCCCATTAGAGCATACTGTAAAGATACACCCCCCCACCCCCGTGTCCCCCCCACTTCTAAAGTGAAAATTACGTCCATGGCTGGCATCTCCTTTTGACTTCTACAATACACTGAAGAAACATCCACAACTATTAGCAAACAGCACCCCCGAGTGGAGGTTCTCGCTCTTGTCAGAAAAGATTCAACACCCCTTTCACGTTAGGATCACTTTCATTATTTTTGAGTTCTGCACACATCGGAGATCACCTGAAAGAGCTCCACAGGACCGGTGGGTTAAAGCACACTTGTCATCCACCTCCAACCAAACTGGGTCTGATATGGAAGGGTGAGCTTAGTTCCTGGGGCAAAACTGGCAGACAAGTCAAGTACTCACTCGCCCTGTGACTGAAGGGTTTCAGGTTTGCTCCCCACTCACCCACCTGGCCTGCTGGTGGTGGCTGGAGGGACCAGTGGTGCCAGTGTAGCTGTGGCTACAATGTCCAACCGTCACCTCCAACAGAAGAATGACTGCTGTGTTGTAAAGCGCCTTGGGGGGGGGGGGAACTTTAGAAGGCAATATGTAAGTACAGGCCATTCTTATCATTCTGGTGCTGGTGAGTGACAGCAGGGTAAAGAAGTATTTAGTCAGCCACCAACTAAGTTCTCCCACTTAAAAAGATGAGAGGCCTGTAATTTTCATCTCAGGTGTACCTCACCTATGAGACAAAATGAGAAAAATAATCCAGAAAATCACACCGTCGGATGTGTAAATAATTTATTTGCTAATTATGGTGGAAAACAAGCATTTGGTCAATAGCAAAAATCCATCTCAGTACTTTATTATAAACCCTCTGTTGGCAATGACAGAGGTCAAACATTTTCTGTAAGTCTTCACAAGGTTGTTGCTGGTATTTTGGCCCATTCCTCCATGCAGATCTCCTCTAGAGCAGGGATGTTTTGGGGCTGTTGCTGGGCAACACGGTCTTTCAACTCCCTCCAGAGATTTCTATGGGGTTGAGATCTGGAGACTGGCTAGGCCACACCTGGACCTTGAATGCTTCTTATGAAGCCACTTCTTCTTTACCTGGATGGTGTGTTTGGGACCATCGTCATGCTCAAGACCCAGCTATGTTTCATCTCCAAGGCCCTTGCTGATGGAAGGTTTTCATTCCAAGTCTGAAGATACATGGCCCCGTTCACTCTCTCATGTACACGGACCAGTCGTCCTGGTCCCTTTGCAGAAAAACAGCCCCGAAGCATGATGTTTCCACCATGTCAGCTGACCAAAGTGTTTAACAAACACAGTAAAACTAATACTAAAAGAGCCCCTCGCAATCGAAGAATATAAAACAGACTGTTCAAAATAAAAGCATCAAATCAAGAATGCAGCTGGTTCAAACAAAGACATCAAATTTAGTCATTGGAAAAGAAGGAAAACAATTAGAGCAAGAAGAGAATGAAGCAGTAGAGTAAAAAGAAGAGAAGCAGGGACACACTCCACTGCTGAAAAATAATTCAAGCCACTCTGAAGATGGGGCGACTTAAGGTTTGAACTGAAGTGCAAGTGAAGGAGACGGATCCACAGAGAGAGGGAGTGCATTCCAGAGTTTAGGAGCGGTGTATGCAAAGGCCCGCTCTCCACGTATTTCATTTTGGGAATGCAGAGCAGGCGATGATCTGCAGAACACAGTGATAGGATGGAGAGACAGCAGGTGAGCGGTTCAGACAGGTAGAGGGGAGCTTGGGTTGCTGACAACGTTGAACTACACTTGGTAAGCTACAGGGAGTCAGGTTAATGCCAGGACAAGAGATGTGGCATCGTCCATCTGTTCCGCTGAAGAAACCGGCTGCCACATTTTGTACTGTCTGTAAACGACAATGGAGGGGGGGGGGGGGGGGGGGTTAGCACAAACGCCTATGATAACAGAGTTTGCATGGTCAAGTGTAGAGGTGATAAACGCACGAATAACTGATTCCAAGTCTGGTCTCAAGATGGATTTTGAGCGTGTTAGGTGGCAAAGTTGAAAGAAAAAAAGACCGGACCTCACAGTAGTATTGACCTTCTGGGTTTTGAACAGGTCTGCATCTAGTCCGGCCCAGAGACTGGTCACACAGGAGCTGGAATTAAGGGAGGGGAGGGTGAGGCTGATGTGTTTCTGTCATATCTGGCCTTGGGCTTGTCCTTATTCAGCCAGAGGAAATTAGAAGCAAGCCACAACTTATTGGCTGCAAGGCACTCGAGGATGGAACTCCTCCTTTCTCCTCGAAACATGACAAGTAGAGTTTTTACCATAAAGTTCTGTTTTGGTTTCATCTGACCACATGACATTCTCCCAATCCTCTTCTGGATCATCCAAATGCCCTGTAGCAACCTTCAGACGAGCCTGCACACGTACCGGCTTAAGGAGCAAGTCACCCCCTACAAGATTCTTACTCAACTCCCACTTCCTGTTTGAAAAATGCAAAAAATGCTGTTGCCTAGCAGACCGAGAGGGCGGAGCCACTAACAAATACACACACAGGTCAACAATGACATTGTGACATCATATGGTACCAGCTAACGTTCGAGGGTACCTCTTAGCCAACAGCGATGGCAGATTTAAATTCAAATGCAGTGCAGTTTTTACCTGAAAACGACACAACACCGACAGTTTTAGGCAGAAAAGTAAAATTTTAACTAGAATGAACTAAAGCCGGGCGTACACTGTGCGACTTTTTCACTCGCAGCGTTCAGCTTCAGCTCAAACTGTACGACTTCCCCGCAGAGCAGATCTCACGAGTCATGTGCTCACACTGCACGACCCAGTTCTCGGAGGCGACCTGACTGCTCACACTGTACGTCTGGTAGCAACACGTCGGCCCTAAAAATATGCTGAAAATAGCAGTTTTTACTCAACACGTCAGACTTTTTTGTCTTGTTTTGCCGGTTGTCCTTCGGGAGTGCTGCAGGAGGACACACAGGGATTTATGGGGGTTGGATGAGGAAAACGAAAGTAAATCTGTGTGTTGTGATCAGTTTAATTTGACACGAACACGACAAACACGCTTTTTTGACAATCTTTGTGAGTAAAAAAACGTGTAGAAATTAAAACAAACAGCGTGTGTTATTAGGGAAATAGCGAGCGGCGATGCAGGATTCCGCATGCGCCATGAGCGGTTCTGATACTTTTTGGGTCGCAGCTGCTCGCAGCGCCGCTTCAACAGTGCGATACCCTCACGAGGGACGAGCGAAATATTAAACACGCCAGAAGTCCGTGCGAGCTCACGACTGCTGATCGGCAGCTGGTCACGTGGTGTTAATCGCCTCTCGTAACCCCCTGTACACTACACGACCGCTCGGCGCAAAACTCTCCCCGATGTCGTGGACATGGACGTAATTTTCACTTTAGAAGTGGGGGGGACACGGGGGGGGGGTATCTTTACAGTATGTTCTAAAGGGAAACAGGCTTCAACAAAAACTGTTGTTTTCCACTTGGTCCTAGAGCTCAACCAGTGTCCATTTAATATAGCGTAATGTTGTTTTTAGATGGTAAAAAGTGTGCAGGGGTCAAAACCTGACTTTGGAAAAAGTGGGGGGGGACATGTCCCCCCTGTCCCCCCCCCAAAATTACGTCCATGGTCGTGGCTTCTCGCACGACTGGAAAATCGGCTCAAAAAAGTGAAAAAGTCGCACAGTGTACGCCCGGCTTAAAGTGCAAAACTATTGACTACACATGTCTGCAGCACGATTAGAAGAAGAAGAAAATATCATTTCTATAGCGCCTCTCAAGATAAAAATCACGAGGCGCTTCACAAAAACAAAAAATGTAAAAATATAAAAAAGCATTTAGAAAATGTTTAAAAATATATTTAAAATGAGCAAAAATAGACAATTGTGATTAAAAAGTTAAGAAAGAGAGAGAGTGGATAGGAAAGTGGGAACTTAGTGGATCCCGAGGAAGGTGGAATAGGTGGGGAGAGCAGAATAAAGAGAGAGAGAGGTGAAGAAGGTCATCCAAAAGCCAGCTTGAACAAGTGAGTCTTCAGCTGCTTATTAAAGGAGACCACTGAGTCCACTGATCTCAGGCTCAGGGGGAGAGAGGTCCAGAGTCTGGGGGCCACAGCAGCAAATGATCTGTCACCTTTGGTCTTTAGCCTGGTGCTGCACATCCAGTAGGCTTTGATCACTGGACCTCAGGGACCTGCTGGGGGTGTAGGGACTAAGAAGATCACCAATGTAAGATGGTGCTTGTCCATGTAAGGCCCTATAGACCAGAACCAGGATCTTGAAATGAACCCTGAAGTTGACTGGCAGCCAGTGAAGCTGGAGGGGAAGCGGGGTGATGTGGGTGTGTTTGGAGGACTTGGTCAGAAGCCGAGCACAGGCGCTCTGAACCACCTGTAGACGGTTCAGGGAGGTTCTGCTCAGACATGTGAAAAGAGAGTTACAGTAGTCTAAGAGTGGGTCAAAGGTCACACCAAGATTCCTGACAGAAGGTTTGGTGTGAGAAGCAAGCTGACCAAGAGAGTCTCTGACTTTGGGAACCAGCTTGTCTGGGGCACAGATGAGGATCTCAGTCTGATCTTCATTCAGCTGAAGAAAGCTCCCAGACACACATTTATATAGTTTATCAGAAAAAAGAGTTGATTTGAGGGTGACTTGCTCTTTAACTCATTCACTGCCGGCCGTTTCCTGATCGCTAACGGCCTTCGCTGCCAGCGTTTCTCACTGTTTTTACTGTTCTATTAAGAGTCCCAGAGCGTTGCGCGCTAGGACGACGTCGACGCCAAAACAACCAAAACAAAGCAGAGACTCACCTCTCACATCAGGAAGAATCCGCACGTTTCAAGCCTTATCCGTTCTTTCATAATCCGTTGTTGAATTGTGATCGGCAGACGCTTTTCTGGTTCGCGCCTCACTTTTTTTTACAGCAACGGCCCAAAACGATCTCCTAACACGTGGATGTTCTGCTTCCTGATCACGTGACGCGTGACGTATGCGGATAAAGATCGGCTTCAGAGCTGAGATGTTTGTTCTCAGTGTGGGGGCTCGTTCCGATGCTCACACAGTAAAAAAATGCAAATAGCGACTTTAGTCGTCAATGGCGGTGAATGAGTTCAGCAGGAGGACACGTATGGACTGCAGGACTTGAGTCCCTGGTGGCGCAGTGATGGTAGCATTTGTAACTTTGGTCCCAGCTCTCTGCAGGTCGTTCACTAGGTCCCCCGTGCAGTTCTGGGATCTTTGCTCACCGTTCTTGTGATCATTGTGAATTCTTACAACAAAACATAAAGGAGCTACTGTGTGGTGCTTAAAGGGTTAATGAAGTCAAGGCCGTTTCATATTCTCTTCTCCTCTCTAATCAGGCCGTGATCGGGGTCGCTATTCTACGAGACCTGAACGAGAAATATTAACACAATCGGAGAAACTCCTCCAAATGTCTGACTTGCCTTGCTTTGGTTTTTGTGTCATAAAGACCTTGTTTCAGCTTCTTTTCAACATCAGTTGCCGACTCCATCATACTCATCCCGATCCCGCAACTGTTTCTTTTAGCCGACCGTTCCCGCCCGCAGCAAAGTTCACACCGCCCGCCCCTGCAAGATTTGTGTTGGGTCCTGCGGGACCCAATCCCGATGCAGCCCTCTAGACTGAATGACTGATGTCATTTGGGTTCCTCACCATGTCACAACTGTTTAGATATTGTTGAGTCCTGGGGAGGGTGTGGTTACCTGGGAAAGGTTCGGCTGCGAAGCTCCTTGATGAAGACTTGACTGCCATTCTGAACAGCTTTGATGTCTGTGCTTTGCCCTGTGTCATGTTTACTCCAGTTCTTTTTCTTTTTTACTGTAAAAGGTGAGAAACAATCACTGTAATCGTTTTCTATCAGCTGGCAGAAAGCCGCCCTGCGTTTGATTTAGGTGCAGTCACTACGATACTCACAGGTGGATTTGCCGTGGGCTTTCTCGCAGTTTGGGCAGTGGTAAATGTCAATATCTGGAGCGTCATCTTCATCCACCCCAACACAGCTGAGAACAGAAGAGCAGAAAGTTGTAGTGTGGAGGAACTCGACCTTACACACACACATGGAGGCGTAGCAGCTACTGGTTCCACGTCAACGTCCACTCTCGGTCATCCAGAACTTATTCGGTGAACAAGGAAACACCAAAGTCTTTCGATTCTATATGAAAAATTTCCAAAGGACGCTTGCTCTGGGATGTTTTGGTCATGTTTATGAAAGTGCAAACTGACTGGACAACATATTCATTCATCCTTTATGCAGAGTCAGTCCACAGCAGAAGTCATCTGAACAAAAGCAACGAGTCTAGTTCAGAGCAAGCAGTCGAGTCCATTCACTAGATTATAAAATAGCAGCCAGTCACACCTGTCCTACAGGAACTCACACCAAACAGGAACAGCTAACTGTCCTCCAGCACGATGCGCAGCATAACTAAAGGGATGAGCCAGGACCACCCAAGCTAACACTAACGACAAGACTTATCACAAAGGAAAGATTGAACTGAAGCTGATGAAGTGATGCTAAAATAAAGAAATCTGATCTCTCGTCAGAATGCTCATGGCACATCTGCTTCTGCCTCCTAAGCTGACGGTATCTTCCCTGTATGTTCTTGGAGCACCAGGACATTGATCTGGTCTGGAGGGAAATCCATTCTGTTGTTTGATTCCTCATCTTACTGGAACTGTTTCCAGCTGGTTTCCAGGGCCTTGGACGAGGACAAATGAAGCGACACGAACCGCTCTCTCTCTATAAACTTCATGTGATTGTAGCCTTGAATAAGAGCAGCTCACCACAGTTACAAACATCGCTGGATTCCTGTTGCATTTAAAAGATTCCTCTTCTATAACTCTGAATGTACTTGCATTGAAACATGTTTGAATGAAAAACTTCTATTTAATCTGTTAATGCATCACTCTGGTTCCAGAGCCTGTTTCCTGTTGGGTTATCAGGACGTCTCACCAGGAGAGGGCGCCATGCTGCTATGTTCATAAAGGCCTCAGCCCACACTGGTTACTGCGATAGAACTATCCAGTCTTACTCATTAGGTGTCTGTGTGTGTCCAAAGGACTCCAGACGTTCGCTAGAGGAACTCAAACGGATTCAGAGTCAGTTTACAGTTAGAGGCTGTTCATCAGTATATTGATTTGAAAAGCAATAGCTGAAGTCATGTCAAAATTAAAAAGACACAGATCCACATAAAGTCATGAAAACTAACAACAGAGGTGCTTTCCTGTATCAGGAGACTGAATGAATTTGTTCATTCTTTTAAAACATTTGAAACAAATAAAGAAACAAACTAATCTACAGCATGCAGACCACATCTAGTTAGCTGTTTCCATTTGACCCGTATGAGTTGGATTAAAAAGGCAGGTTTTGCTTTATTTTGAAGTTGTTTAGGTTAGTTTTATCAATGAACAAGTTTACAAAGCATCTCTGCTGCTTTCTTTTAACAGTTTACTACGCAGTCATGTACATGGAGGGGGTGGGATTTCAAATCTATACTGCCTGCTGCCACTGGAGGGCAGCTTGGTAGCTTTCATTTTTCTGATTAGTTTCAACATCTGGATTTTATGAATGGTGATCTGCATACTCAGGAGAGCAGCAGCAGTTTCGGTCTCCATTGATGGAGCTGCTCAACATACATGCCACCTAAGGGAACAACCTGAAACAAAGCAAGAACTTCTGAGTTATCTGAGAACAAGTCACTGGGTGTTTCTCTACGTCATGGCACCAGGCGCCTTGCTTACGAGGACACTGTCCTTCCTTGGCCAAAGAAAA
The DNA here is from genome assembly GCF_043380555.1 of Nothobranchius furzeri. NCBI lineage: Eukaryota > Metazoa > Chordata > Actinopteri > Cyprinodontiformes > Nothobranchiidae > Nothobranchius > Nothobranchius furzeri. Next base: position 5,589,778 of record NC_091743.1, on the reverse strand, counting down.
CGGTTAAATGGAACAGACTTGCATCACTTTACCGCGGCTTCTGCAGTTGTCACTTAACGTCATGTGACACGGGAGATAACGATATATTTTATACGTATAAGTTTCAATATAAATATAAAATGAGCCTTTTACTTTTTAAATTGTGTATATATTTGTTAAATTAAATATGTAAGAGAGTTACAACCCGCTCACAAAAACTAACCCTTACCCTAACCCTTACCCTAACCATAGCCACCCAGTCACCAAAAATGTAAGTTTTGCAACATTTTAATTTTTGAAAGTATTACGTGGAGCATTGAGAGGGGTTGGGCTTTCTACCACTCTGGAGTTGCTCCCACTGAGAGGCGCTGAGCAGGGGTGGACATAGTAGTTGCCCCCCTATCTTGGTGCCTGCCCCAGTGAATGAGAGGGTAGCCTCCCTCCGCCTAAGAGTGGGGGGACGGGTTTTGACTGTGGTCTGTGCTTATGCACCAAACTACAGTTCAGACTAACCACCCTTTTTGGAGACCTTGGAGGGGGTGCTGGAGTGCGCTCCTTCCGGTGACTCCCTCGTTCTGCTGGGGGACTTTAATGCTCACGTGGGCAATGACAGTGAGAGCTGGAGAGGTGTGGTTGGGAGGAACGGCCCCCGTGATCTGAACTCGAGTGGTGTTTTGTTATTGGACTTCTGTGCCAGTCATGGATCGTCCATAATGAACACCATGTTCAGACATAAAGGTGTCCATATGTGCTCTTGGCACCAGGATACCTTAGGCCGCAGCGCGATGATCGACTTTGTTGTTTCATCTGACCTGCGGCCGCATGTCTTGGACACTCGAGTGAAGAGAGGGGCGGAGCTGTCAACTGACCACTACCTGGTGATGACTTGGCTCAGATGGTGGGGGAAGATGCCGGTCAGACCAGGCAGGCCCAAACATATCGCGAGGGTCTGCTGGGAACATCTGGCAGAGTCTCTTGTCAGAAGGAGCTTCAATTTCCACCTCCGACAGAACTTCCAAAATGTTACGGGGGAGGCGGGGGACACTGAGTCTAAATGGACCCTGTTTCGTGCCTCCATTGTTGAGGCGGCTGACCGGCGCTGTGGTTGCAGGATCGCCGGTGCCTGTGGTGGCGGCATACCCCGAACCCGATGGTGGACAAGCTTCAAGAAAGAGTCCTATCAGGTATTTTGGCCTGTGGGACTCCAGAGGCAGCTGACAGGAACTGGCAGTCCAAGCGGAATGTGGCTTAGAGCCCTGCACGGGCCTAAAATCTGAGCCCGTGTCCGGCCCGGCCCGAGGGGGTGGAGCCCCAGCCCGACCCGGCCCGAAAAGGTTTTCAGGATTCTCCGGCCCGACCCGAGCTTGACTTTTTTTTTAACCAGCTAAATGAAAACAAAGTGCGTCAGTCCTGACCGATGTGTTAAAAGACGTGCAGGATCCGATCAATTTGTTTTTCCCTCGTTTACCGTCACGGAGATGACGGCGCACTGGCTCTGGTGGTAATCAAGTTAAATGTTATCTCTTTCCAACAATTTTCACAAGAAAACAGAACAGTCAAAAGCAGGGCTTGTGTTGTGTTGACCGGATAGTTCCTGTATTTGACTTTTTATTTTGAAGGAGAAAGAATAGAGAGCCGCATCAGATGGATGGAAGAGCCACGGGTTGCCGACCCCTGGTATAGCCTATAAAATGACATGTTTTCTCCAGGACCAGAGAGGACGCAAACTCAATACATCTCCTTTATTGTGAGGTAATAATTTCTCCGAGTTTTGCGGTTGCGGGCGGGAGTAGACATGCAGGCTGCAGGTGCGGGCGGGAGTGTAACACACACGTTGCGGTTGCGGGCGGTAATTGTCAGAAATTCAGCGGGAGCGGGCAGGAGCGGGATGAACAGGCCCGCGCAGGGCTCTACTGCTGCGTTTCAGTCAGGGGTCGGCAACCCGCGGCTCTTCCATCCATCTGATGTGGCTCTCTGTGCTTGTAAAATAATGAATGGATATTTAAATAAAATGCTTTATATTTTACTGCATTAATTTTACATCTGTATGTCAATTCTAAATGTAAAGACTGGCTGTGTCTCAATTCAGGGTCTGCATCCTTCGAAGGACCCAGCCCACCCCGCCGACGTGGGCTGGGTCCTCCGTCGGCCGGGTAGACCGGATGTAAACGGCTGTGAATTTGGACAGGCCTAGCCTTCGTGAATTCCCGCCTCTCCCTCGGCGAACGTTCTGTCGCCTAGCAACCGTGGAACCGCTGAGCAGAATGGAGAAGGAACTTTAAACGATGGAGCTCGAAGTTTTATTTAGATCTTTAATCATTTCCTTGACTGTTGGAGAGCTAATTCAGAGAAAATACTTTCGACTAACTGAGCCTGAGCAAAGATGTGATAATAGTTTTTAATACTGTCTAAGGGTCTTAATTTGACCAAAACCGATTTATCACCTTTTAAGACTTTAAGACCCAGCGGGATACCCTCTAGTAAACAATTCTCATTTGTAAACCAAAATAAAATTCAAGAGTTTAATGCAGAACTGATTTTATTTAGATATTTCTTTTATATGTACATGTTTAATCTTTATTAACCATTTTTTTCTAGCAAAGTAAAAAGCTGTCAAAGTTCTCCCTTCTCTCCTGGGCCCTCTGCTGCTCTGCCTCCCTCTGCAGCCTCATGTCCTCCCTGATCAGCTCCAGAAGCTGGTCATCGCTGTCACCTTCTCCTGGATGCCCATTTTCTCCAGAATAGTCTTAACAAACATGTAAGAAAAGAAACAGGAAGAGAAAAGAGGACAACGGGTTATTCCTTTCATGTTTTCACAGAAAAAAATAAACTCAAACGAGTTTTTAAAATATGAGATGTTATTGTACCTCCATGCCACAGCCGCCGAATACTTTGCTCCAGTGATCATGTGGTCCATCTTCGCCCTAAGCTTAATAAATTCCCTGGTTTTCTCTTTTGTCCCTAAAATACAAACTTCTATTAAAATCAGGGGGAAAACGTAGCGGGAGAAGTACGACACCGAGCGGCCGAACATACGAGCCGAGACCGCAACACAAGCACTTTTACTGTAACATTTCTAACTAAAATAACGTTCATGTATCACCAAAAGTCCTTAACCTGACAGTTTTCAAGTTTATACTGACATTTATGTGCGCAATCCTCTCCGACAGCTCTCGCTTCACTGTCCGCCATTATTTTTAAGTTTTTCTGCCGGCCGGCCCGCAAGGCATCTTGGGAAATGCTACCCATTGAAGGATACACCGGACCCATCCTTCATTCAGGCGAAAAGAAGGCCGGATTCGTCGACCGCATTTGAAGGAGTCTTCAAATTGGGACAGGCCTAGTCGCGGCGCTGTGACGTAACCGGCCGACGAATCCGGCCGACGTAGGATGCAGACCCTGAATTGAGACACAGCCATTGTTTGCGTAAACCTGAACAGTTCCAGCCCGGTCTTACTGTGAGACCGGGTTGACGGGTCACGCTTGTGCGTAATCAGGCGCTTTCTAAGCTGAAGAGGATATGAGATTCTGGGCTTCTTCTCAGACAGGCTCCTGGATGTGTCGCCACATTGGAGACAGGAACAAGCGCTATTCAGCCAAAGTTTCATAATCAGGGAACATTTTCTAAGTGACAAGTCTCTCTGAAAGACAGGGTTTGGAAAACACTCGCTTCAGTCGGAGGAATATTCCCGCATGCGCTCTGGTTCTGCGATGCGCTCCAAGCCCCTCTCCACATCTTCAGCTCGCTGTGTACCTTATGTAGTACACGCTGACAGTGAGCTGCGCTGAGCAGTGTCCAGCTCAGATGTTCAGATGGGAATCTTTTCTTGAGTGATTTAGTTTTTCAATTTTTTTATGAATTCAATTAAAAATAAAGGCGCCCGGCCCGTGTCCGAGGTAATTAGGGCCTAGGGCTTCAGTGCAGGGCTCTAATGTGCAGGGTAACTGCAGGTTTAAGGGAGCCAAATTTAAGACTTTTTAAGACCTTTTTTAAGGCCACTTTGACCAAATTTAAGCTTTTTTTTTTTTTTATTTAATTTCTGCTATAATTTTCAGCTATTGCCTGGAACCGGTGCTAACCACGTCGCGAACGTGGGATTAACCATCCATTTACCATTAAACTTGCACTTCCCCATGGTGCAAGCTTCCACTAGCTTATGTGCTAGTGGGAGCTTGTGCTCATCTAAAAATAGCCCCCTTTCACAACCAACTGAATGTGAACGGTTCCGCTTACGCCAACATCGTACACAAAAAATGCTGAACACTAAATAGAAATTCACGAAAATGTCATAGATATAAAATAATCTAGTTTATTGGGTCTTTGGTGATTTAAGACCTCTGGAAACCATATTTAAGGATTATTTGTCATTTTGAAGGATTTTCAAGGCCTTAAATTTGGAAAAGTAAATTTAAGACTTTTTAAGGACCCGCGGATACCCTGAATGTGGCTCGGGTGGTCGCGGAGGCAAAACCCCGGGCGTAGAAGGAGTTCGGTGAGACCATGAAGCAAGACTTCCGTACGGCTTCGAGGAGATTCTGATACACCATCCGGCGCCTCAGGAGGGGAAAGCAGTGCGCTACCAACACTATTTAAAGTGGGGGCGGTGTGCTGTTGACCTCTACTCGGGACGTTGTGGATCGGTGGGCAGAATACTTCGAAGACCTCCTCAATCCCACCGACACGTCTTCCAGTGAGGATGCAAAGTCTGGGGACTTTGAGTTGGGCTCTCAAATCTCTGGTGCCGAGGTCACTGAGGTGGTCAAAAAGCTCCTCTGTGGCAAGGCTCCAGGGAGAAACACCCACTGTTTTAAACAAAACAAATAGGTTTGGCTTCATCAGACTGAGAAACACATTCAGTGTGTCTACATGCACATCTAAGTCTTTATCCTTTCTGAGTCTTGATTCTCGTTTACATATATGTTAGAAAATCATACTCTCAAATGAAGTTCATTCCACTCTGGTACAGTAGGTGGTGAAATGCGCCCTTTCATGTCAGCATTGTTCCAGTTGGCCTATAGCAACACAAATATCTATCTATCTCAATACTCGCACTTTCACCCTTGCGCCCTTTAATTGTGTGTTTCAATCCAGGGGTGCGAGTGTGCATGGTGTCCCAATCCTTAAGTACCGAAGTTGACCACACCCCTTTTGCACCCTTTATCCACACTTTGGTGAAGTATAAACCCACCCAATTCTGCACTGGAATTTTGTGAAGTGTCTTTTCTGAAAATAAGTATTTTCAAATTAAAGAAGTTCCTTTTAAGAAGACAAATAATAATATTTATTCATGCTCTGAATGTTTTAGTTTAAGATTTATTAGGGACAACAATGAATGTAAATGTTGTCAATTTTTTGTTTGAAAGTTGTTAATAAATGTTTTTTTTTTAAAGTAGCACAAACAGCAACCGATATCCCAGCATGCATTGTGATCTATGACGCAAATGGTAACTGTCCCAATTTGGTAATTACTTGCAGTCTTACTGCGCCCTTCCTCCAAGCGCACTTCGCTGAGGACCATAGGGCACAGTGCAAGTATTGGGATTGAGCCATAGTAAACAAATGCTGGTGGGAGTGAAGCTGACAAAGTAAAACAGGATATGCAAAATGGCTTAAGGAATGGACGACAACAACACTACAGAATGGCTGGTTTAGTACGTACTGTACTGTTTGATGGTGTTACATGTGGCAATGATACTATCAGAAGACCGCTTCAACAGTCTCGTCACTTCTGGGAATTACCGGTAACAGCTCGACTGAGCCGTAGAGTTGGGCATTGTTTGATTTTGAATGATTCTGATTCCGATTCCAATTCCAGTTCCTCGTTTCGATTACGGTTCCTATCGATTCCCTTTTCCGATTCTTTCAAGACATGACATGTTTTGCACGAGCTAGCTAACCACAGGTCCTACTTGATGAAATAATCTTAACTTCAACATGAATTTTAATTCTACGAACAACATCACCTTCATTTAGACAAAAACATGTTTTGGAGAAGAAAAAAAAAGAAAAAGACTTGCAGCACAACCAGTGAAACGTCCAGCTGTTTTCAGCTAAAACTCTCAGGATGATCATGTCCAGGATGACTGAGAACTACACCTCCATGCTGCAGCAGCGTTCAGTCAGAACAGGAAGTTAAACTTAAACGTAGCTGCTGTCAGTAACAATCTAACAGATTTTAAACATTAAAACTCAACAGAAATAGTTCAGAAAGGAAATTAAAATGTTATTTATTATTATTCTAATTATTTATTGTGGCAGAAGCTGGTGTGGTCCACCACAGAGAAGCTGCTCTAGCATGATGCTTTAATTATTCTACAGGTTATTGTTCAGCCTTCTGACGTTCACGCGTCTGACTGCTAGGGATGGGTACCTTTGACATTTGAATCGATCCGGTACTAATTAGGGCCCGACCGGTATAGGGGCCATTAACACTATCGGCTATCGGCCAAAAAGACGGCCGATATAGCACTACCTATCCAGCAGATGGCGCCAGCTTTATGAACTCATGTTGTGGGCTCCACTCGTTGGGGGGTGGAGCCACCGTCACAGCACACATGCAGCAGAGCAGCAGAGTCAAGCAGAGACGAGAGGGTGATGAGGAAGTAGGAGGTAAGTCTTCAGTTTTAAGCATATTTGTTGTGTCAGTGGTAAGTTGAACGGTAAAATAAGCAATGACAAAAGTATGTTTCCCCTCAACATGCTTCCTAAGTTTATTGTGTGCCTCGTGGCCTCGTATTGAAAAGTTAACCTGAAAAAAATAAAATAAAAACTGCAGCAGCATTACGCTCTATGCAGAGCTCACGCTGCTTCCCCTTTAGTCATGCAGGGCAGTAAGTAAGTAACATTGGCCTTTTTCTGGTAGACATTCTGGAATATTCTCAGACAATTTCCTCCGCTCTTCTTCAGCAGTCTTTTCAAACTCACGCGGTTCGGTTCACCCGCGGCTCGCGAAAAAAATAGTGTAGACGCCGAAACTATCACTGCATGGCGCGAGCTGGAGCGCCGGCGTGCAGCGCTTCGGTGGCCCTTGTGGCCTATAGAATAGGATAACAAGGGCGACGAATGAAGGCGGTCCCCGTTTCGCAGCGCTTCGGCGGCACACGACCGTTGTCGCAGCTGAGGACGGGCGAGGTGGGGTTGGCAACAAAGCAATGAAATGCTGTGCAGGGAGCCCCGCCTCCTCTCCCTAGCTGGGAGAGGGGTAGGGGCGGTAATACGAGAAAATAAACATCCCTCTCTACGATAGAATAAATCTATTGTATTTTTCAGCCTTATATTTTACATAAGGCTTATACATTACCACCCCTCCACCTCCACTGCCTTCTCAGTGACAGAAGAGGATGTGCTTAGGCTTTTCCGTAAGCAAAACCCACGGAAATCCCCGGGCCCGGACGGTGTCTCCCCCGCAACCCTGAGACACTATGCAGAGGTACTGTCTCCAATCTTCACGGACATCTTTACATCTCCTTGGAGTCCTGCCATGTTCCAGCTTGCTTTAAGCTGTCCACCATTGCCCTGTCCCTAAGAAATCCCGTATCACTGGACTGAATGATTACAGGCCTGTGGCGCTGACATCTGTAGTCATGAAGTCTTTTGAGCGCCTGGTCCTCCCTCATCTCAAGTCCTTCACCTCCCCCCTCCTGGACCCTCTGCAGGTCGCATACAGAGCCTACAGGTCTGTAGACGACGCCATCAACCTGGCCCTCCACTTCATCCTGCAGCACCTGGAATCCCCGGGAACCTACGCTAGGATCCTGTTTGTGGACTTCAGCTCTGCGTTCAACACTATCCTCCCTGCTCTGCTCCAGGACAAGCTCTCCATGCTCAACGTACCCAACTCCACCTGCAGGTGGATCACTGACTTCCTGACAGACCGTAGGCAGTGCGTGCGTCTGGGGAAGTATGTTTCCACCGCTAAGACTATTAGCACAGGATCTCCACAGGGCTGTGTGCTTTCTCCTCTGCTCTTCTCCCTGTACACAAACTGCTGCACCTCGAGCCATGACTCCGTTAAACTGATCAAGTTTGCGGACGACACCACCCTCATCGGGCTCATCTCTGACGGTGATGAGTCCGCCTACAGGAGGGAGGTGGAACGGCTGGTGTACTGGTGCAGCAGCAACAACCTGGAGCTCAATGCTCAGAAGACAGTGTAGATGATTGTGGACTTCAGGAAAGTCACAGCCCCATCTCTCCCCCTCGTCCTGACGGACACCCCCGTCACCACTGTGGACTCCTTCCGCTTCCTCGGAACCACCATCACACATGACCTTAGGTGGGAGCCATCCATCAGCTCCCTGATCAAAAGGCCCAGCAGATGATGTACTTTCTGCTGCAGTTGAAAAAGGCCAAGCTGCCGGCCCAGATGATGGTGCAGTTTTACACGGCCATCATTGAGTCCATCCTCACCTCCTCCATCGCTGTGTGGTACGCTGGAGCCACGGTGAGGGACAAACATAGACTGCAGCGCATTGTGCGCTCTGCTGAGAAGGTGATTGGCTGCAGCCTTCCATCTCTCCAGGACCTGTACGTCTCCAGAACTCGGGGGCGTGCAGGTCGGATAGCAGCTGACCCTTCGCACCCGGGTCACAGACTTTTTGAGCCGCTTCCCTCAGGCAGGAGGTTACGGTCCATCCGGACCAGAACCTCCCGCCATAAGAACAGCTTCTTTCCATCTGCCGTTAGACTTGTGAATAGCTTATGAACACACAACCATGCTCGTCTTCTGTACTCGACACGACATCACGTTATCGGCCATGTTACCATTACCTGCCATTTTTTATAGCTGAAAGTTTCCTTCTATTTTTATTCTATTTTTAATCTTATTATTATTCATGTTATACATTGGTACATTAGTACCAAAGCAAGTTCTTAGTTTGTGAATTGTTTGTTCACTAACAATGTCAATACACCTATTCTGATTCTGATTCTGATAAGGCTTATACATTGCCACACACTAGTCATTTAACATATCTTATTTTTATTTTCCTAATACTGTCGGCTTTGGAAAGGATCAAAACACAAAAGTGTAAAACTCAAAAGTATTTTAATGCCAAAAATCAGGTGACAGAAATAAAATCAGGTAGCTAGGATGCTGAAACCAGCAGAGTATGACTGAAACTGAACCGTATGCACTGAGGAGTGAGAGATGACAGAGGACTAGATATGAGGAGGAGCTGTGAGTGGCAACAGAGGACAGCAGGGGAACATAGGAGGAACTATAAATGAAAATAATTTTAAAGAAGAAAGAAACCTAAAAGGGAAAGAAGAATAACTAGAAAAAAAACCTGACAACAAACGGAGTAGAAAATTCAGTGGAAGGAAAAAAAAGACTTGAATACTAAATGAGAAAACCTTAACAGCTGGGGAACCAAACAAAAACAGAGCCATTGGTTTTGAGCCACAATAACTGATATCATTTATTTACATGATAATTTTTAAACTTTTAAGTATAAAAATGCCACATTTAATGTATTTTACTTTATCTTGGCATCAACAGATATATAACTGTACTTTTATGCTGATTATTTTATTACAGATGGAAAAAGAGGGTCGTAGTAAGGTGTGGGCCTACTTCACTAAAGATCCATCCGGTGATGTCATCTGCAGCATCTGCTCATCTTCAGTAGTAGTTTGTGTGTTCTGTTGTTTTTGAGATTGCAAAATAAATCTTATTTGCATTACTTGGAACCGCTAGTGAGTTATTGAGACCGTTCTTTGGTGTGTAATAGAGAAATAAGTTAGCATCAAAAAGGCAGAGAATGAAGGGTTTAATCTTAAGAACATTTGTATTTATTTTTTTGTGAGGGAGATTTATCGGCCATTATATCGGCTATCGGCCTTTGTTAAAAGTTTTATATCGGTATCGGTCCCAAAAAAAGCATATCGGTCGGGCCCTAGTACTAATTCCCGGTACCTAGGAATCGATACCGGTACCAATTTTCGATACTTTTGAGTGTTTAATATTTTTAATTCTCTTTTATAATTAAATATATATTTTTCTCAATATATAACCATATTTGATAAATATCACAATAAATAACATTCAACTGTTTGTATTTTAACATCGTCCTTGTAGTTTTATAGGCTGATAATTAAACTGAAGCAAACATCTTTACTGTGAACTAAATTTACTGTGTATCTTCATTCCTTTTGCCGTCCTTTTTCATTTGATTTTTCCTACTGGGAAGTTAGAATTTCCGAGGAGAAAGCAAATGCACCATTAGATGATAACAATGGTGGCATAGAAAGCTAACATATCAAGCTAACATTATCTTAAACAGTTTATTTAGCTGCTGGAGCAGATTAAAACGATGATGCCTCACACTTAGATCGTTGTCGCTGGTTTCATCTTCACCCAATCACCCGTCACATTTAGTAAAGTGAAGCCAAACTTTAGAGCGCGTTCATGTTCATCTGGTCGGAAATTCGGAGTTCCGAGGAGAAAGCGAACGCACCATTAGTGAAACAGAAGCTAACAAATCAAGCTAACGTTATCTTAAACATTTTATTTACCTACCGGAGCAGATTAAGATGAGGATGTCTCACTTAGACCGTTGTCTGTCGCTGGTTTCATCATCACCCAGTTACCCATCACATTTAGTGAAGTGGACCCAAGCTTTAGCGTGCGTTCTTTCTACCATGCTGCTCTGTTTACAACTCGCTCGCAGCGACCGATGACATAACGCTCTTGCGCATGCGCAGCTGTCTAGGCAAGTTCTCGTTGTGAAGGACGGGTACCGAAACGAGGCACCGTTTCAAATGACGTGAATCGGTGCTCGGTCGGTACCTTAAAAAGTACAGAATTCAGTACCCATCCCTACTGACCGCTGACGCTCCGAGTGTGTTTTTATTTCTTCAGTGAGACAAACTCACCTCACACCATCCAGAGTTTGTTCTTTAAAGCTTCTATTAAATCCACCGTGTTGACGTATTTAACAAGTTTCCTCTAAGCTGCACGAGTTAATGTTTACATTACGGAGTAAAAGTTCGGCAGACGCATTTGCTTATATCTGGGTGGGGGGAGGGGAGACTCGGTGCTGCACACAGACGGCTGGTGTGATCAGCTCTGAAAAGCGTTGATCACAATTTGCAGATCACGTTTATTTTTCACAGAGATCAGCCGCGGGTTCCTCTTCCGTCGGCACACTAGGAATCAAAACTAAGAAGCGAAATAAAAACGTTGAGCAATTCCGGGAAAAATTAACAGTTGAAACCGGTCCCAATGGATGCTCAATTCTCGATGCCCAACCCTACTGAGCCGTTTACATGCAGATGGGGGTTTCCCACCTCTTTATCTGGGTGCTTCAGCATGATAAGAACCACCAGTTCGCCTTCAGCAAGACTAATGCATTTTTTTTAAAAGGCAAGTCTGTTTACGGCAACAGTTCGGTTTTCTGATGCACACGTAAATGTGCTGTGTCCAAACCACAAGAGCAATAAGGTTTTACACAAGCAGGGCTGCTCAGCATTGAAGACCAAGATCACTAATTTCTTCAATGCATCTGCAGTGGTCTCAAGTATAAATGAATGCCTTGTGAGTCAATCTCTGTTGGAAAAAAGCTCTGGCGCTCCTGTTTCAGGAACTAGAAGTGAGCCAGAACAGAGAGGAGCAGAAAAAAATTTGAATAGTATATTCTGGTATTCAGATATCTCTCCTCTGATTGGATAACAGCAATGTAAATCTACCACTGACTCTGTTTGCTCTGCAACGTTGATGTTTTATCTCCACAAATACCACAAGCATGGAGGAGTTCTGCTGTGTGGTGGAGTTGCTAATGCTATCAGTTAGTTTCTGCAAGTCAAGATGTTCTCTGCTGTTTCCTGGATGCTACACTAACAACAGCCTTCATGAATGTTAAGTGACGGTGTGATGCAGATCTGTCAGGCTTTTCTAATCTGAGTTTCCCTGCCTATTTTCTATCGACAGCTAATGAAGGAAATATTTTCATGTTACTTTCTCTTTTTCCTCTGTGAACTTGGTCTTTAAGGCTGACCCTGTTCACCTATTTATTATTTAGATATCAGAACAATCATTAGTTACTGTTTCTATTTAAATAGGATCACATTTAAAAAGCCTACATAGATCATTTCTCACCTCTCAAGTTTTTACTGACTCTTTCTAATTTAACTCGTTTACCATAAAAAATGCTCAGTGAAAGTCCAAATGCACTGATTTAAATATTAGTATGTAGACCTCAGGTTCATCAATAGTTATGATCAGGAAATGTAGTGAAAACCAGAGAGAAAGGACATCTGAGCAGGAGCTCAGATTGTTGCAGCTGTAAACCTGCTGCTCACAGTAAGGATGTCATGATGTCATCAGGGAATAGGGAGCCTAAGTCACGCCCATCTACTTCCGGACCACGGGTCCCCGGAAGAACGAAAAAATGAATGCAAGTCAACGGGGTTAAAAACGCTATTTTCTAATTCCACTTGTTTTGTGCCATGGATTTCACATATGATGTCCGTGAATTTTAAAGACTCATTTTGATACCAAGAACGTGCTTATTTTCTAACAGGGGAAATGCTTATTTAGTTTTTGTGTGAAAATAAGTCCAGGAGTAAAAATGCGCTTCACGAAAGTGACGTCATCGAACTAGACACGGAGAAAACTGAGGGAAAATGGTTGTAAGTTCAGCGAACTTCCCCCAGGAGGAAAGAACCACCATAAATATAGACATGTGGTAAGTAGTAGCTACGCTACGGGAGAGACTATGTAGTGACATCACATGCGACGTGCCGATTTCTGGTGTGTAGTCGTGCTAATTCCATACTTTCACAACCTGATAAATCATGTAAGTACGTGACTGGCGTGGTTGAAACACCCGTCATTACTTTTCATTTCTATTGCAGTACAACACGTGAGATCCAGGGCCAGAGCCGGTGTCGGTGCAAGATCTGCTCGGGTGCAAGATCGGCTCGGGTCCGTCGACTGCCGATGACGTCTAAGTAGTTGATTGGCTGAACATGAACCTTACGGAATTACGTAATCACGTTACGTTGTTATCACGTGACGTTGGTCCAGGCAGATTTTTTCTATTGGAAAGATGGACAACTTTTACAAAGAAATCCATCATTACCTCTTTGAAAATACACTTTTAGCATATTTTTAGCCCTACCAGCCATTCCTCCCCATCCCCGTTTATTTCTCTCCTCCTGCTCCCTCACATCATCACACAAACATGCACATAGGACCTTGGGGGGTGGACAAGTCGAGGAGTGCGGGTATGGACCCCATTTCCGCATTCCTGTGGCTTCCTGCCCCCCAATTTTATTTGCACCTTATGCACTTCCACCGACGACATTCCACGCAAACATACACTTAGGGCCTTGGGAGTGAGCACATTCAACGGCACTTGGCAGGGGGAGTTCTCAGCCTCCTCCCGAGTGCCGGTGCCCACTTCGAATTTTAAACTGCATTTAGACACCAAGGGCTGTGGGTGCAAGTAGGGTGGTGCAGTGGCATCAGCTGGCATAGGCCAGAAAATGCCCGCACTGCCCGCTCACCACAGCAATAGAATACACCTCATTAACACACAACACTATGTTGGAGCAGGTGGAGGGAGACCAGGGGGTCTTAGCACACCTCTGTTGTTGCTTGGCTGCCTGGGGCTGGAGACTAGGACGGAGATCTGGCCGTCTGGTTGGGGTCTGGGGTGGTGGGTTGCTGTGCTCGGCGGTGGGCGGGGGAGCCTGCTCATCAGCACCCCAGCAGAAAGGGTCAAACTCTGGTAACCGGTGGTGGTTGTACCCCATGTGCAGCATTACCGGGACCAGAGTGAATAGGGTGTGTATGGGGAGCATGAATGGGTGTCCGGCGTGTATTTTTGTAAGTCTTTGGTTGTATGTGCATGTGTGAGCATGAGGGAGGGAGTGTGTGACTGTGTTTGTGTATGACTGTATATGTCAGGTGGGGCCTTTGACTCCTCCCTTCTCCTGGGACCTCCTTTGATGACATAGATCTTCGTCTCCCCTCCCCCCTGTCACACCTGGTGGGGGTGTGATGCCTTGGTCTGCCTGAGTGTTCGTGGCTCCCGGGTCAGGGAGTTTAAGATTTTTGGCATCTGCCTGATCAATCCCGGTGGCGACCTGGGGGGGTCTGGGTCCCTGGGCTCTGCTGGGTCCCCGGCGGGGGTGGTCGCCCCTGGGTCCCGGGTCGCTGGGTCCCGGACTCGGCCGGCTAGGGGGTGGGAGGCTGCGGGCAGGCCTGAGGACTTGCCGCTGATATCTCCCGGGGCTCTGCCGGCTGCTGGTTGTGGCCCCCCGGGGCGATCCTCTGTGCCTCTCGAGGGGGGCGGGGGCCTTTCTGGTTGCGGGCTCCTTGGGGTTCCTGTGTTCTGGGGCAGCGCCTGGATCTCTGGGACTTGGAGCTCCCCCCCGTCTCCTACGCGTCTTTGGGGGGCAGATCTGTGGTCCCTCACACTCTCTATTGGACGCTCCTATAGATAAACCTTACATAAACAAGCGCGTGTACACACACACAGGTGCTCACATGGTGCTCTCATAAGTATGGGCTTGGGCACGTTCAACACATGTCTTAAGACTATGGTGGGCACTCAATGCACTGTGGTATATTATCGTGTGACTGTTTAGTTAAACAATGATTGATTATATATTTCTTCATCAAGTTGACGCAGTGATAGCTTGATTTTGTTATATTGGTGTTGTGTCCCATTTTTTTTGTTATGTTTTGCTTTTTTCTCGTCTCATTTTGCAGGTCTAGAAGCAGACTCTTGTTCATTATTGTTTATTTTTGTTGAATCCCCCCCCCACCTAACCCCCTCTCTCCCCACCTTTTCTCTTTTCCTTTCTCTTTCACCTCTGTCTCCGTGTCTGGTCGAAATTACAAAGCATTCAAAAACAATAACAATAAAGTTTTAAATATCAGGTGCGACACTAAAAGCAGACTCTTTGATGCTCCACCTGAGACATTAAAAGCAGATGCTCTGATGCTCCACCTGAGAGTAAAACTGTAAGGCTTGTTACCAGCATTCAGACATCAATTCTGCTTGCTTCACAGCCAGACAGGACACGTTAAAAAAAAAAAAAAAAAAAAAAAAAGCATAGAGCTGCAAGTATAATAGGGCTGAACGATTAACTGCATGTGCAATTAAATTGCGATGTGACAAAAGAAGATTTTCTAATGGCAAAGGCTGCAATTTGGCAGCGAGTGGTTAGCGCAATGCTAATATACATGGAAAAACCCATAGGAATGCTAATGCTAATATCGCCGATTACATTATTACAAATTATGAATTAGAAACGTGCCAAATGATTACATTTGGAGTCTAATAGAAAGTAAAACTACCATCAATCAAATAAGTACAGACAGGTATTTTAGTAAAGCCAGAAAACTTTTAACTCCAGAGCTTTGGCTAGCAGCTATGAGCGTAACTGAACTACGCATGGACAAGACGTCAAAAACTAAACACAAAATACTTCAATAAACGGGACACACTTCTTTCCTGCAAATACAATTCCACAGGTGTTGCTAATACCTATGATCCTTCAAGGGATGTGCTCAAAGAGGAGTTCAACATGAATCAAATATAGTGTTTTATTTTACAAATACTATTATAAACACAAACTTACGTCTTAAGAAACATTATTTTAATAACGAAACTGCTAAATTCTTTCCAACAGTATAGATGTGTAGTGTATTTTGTCCGAGTGGGTTTGCCGTACTTTGACGTCATCGGCAGTCGAAGGACCCCGAGCCGATCTTGCACCCGAGCAGATACTGTACCGACACCGGATTAACGCAAAGGCAAAGTAGGCACGTGCCTAGGGCCTGATTAGCTGGATGGGGCCCAGACAGAGGGACAAAATTAAAAATTAATTAATTTAAAATGAAATGTACAAATCTCCTTTGATATAATTTGTGGATAGGACTCCTATCTACAGTTTATTTCAATATTTATTAATTAACTAAAAATAGTGATAATGTTTATCTTAACCATAGACGTTACATTAGCTACGTCACATTAACGCCAGCCCATGACTGTATTCTACAACTTGGGCGCCACCCAGGGGCGGCGTTAGGCCCGGCTACCTGGGCTGAAGCCCCAGATGTTTCATGGAAAGCCCCGGATCTAAATCCCGGAAGTAACATGCAGTACCAAAGTCCAACAGAGAGGGAGCAGCTGGCAGTAGTTTGTATACAGCCTGCCTGAGCCTCCACCACTGAAGAAGCCCTTCAGCAGCCGGTTTCTTCTACACTCTGCCTGAAACGCATGAGTGAAGATGGACATAAGGACGTTTTTTAGACCAAAAGTACGGCGACAGAACCCCAGCTTTGATGAGACTGGTGTTGACTCAGGTTTGTGAGTCTTATTTGAAAATATTTGTTGTGCTGCTGGTTTGCCTCTGCCCTGAAAATGCTTAATATGTAGCTTCAGATTAAAAATTATGTGGTACAAGACAAATATGATGCTGACTAGTGCGTATCACGCGTGCGCGCGTGTGTTAAGCCCCGGATGTTCTTCAGTCCTTAATCCGCCCCTGGCGCCACCCAATTAAGGATGTCAGAGAAGCAGTCAGTCAGAGCGGGACACAACAAAGCTAGCAGGTGTTTTTGAGTAGGCTAACTTTCACGATGCTTTCGGGTGCGGCAAAACGTAAAAAAAAAAAAAAATGAAGAGGAACAAAAGAAGAGACGGCGGGGGCTTTACAGAAGTTTCTGTTGGGCTGCTCGGGCAGCCGTCCGACAGCTGTGAACCTGCTCGAGTCAGCAGAGCCAGAGGCCAGACCCAGAGCAGACACAGCCCGAAGATGCGGTGGAAGATGCGGCGGGAAATGCGGCGGAAGACGCTGTAGCACCAACGCCGTCACAGAAGGATGAACTGGAAGAACAGCAGCCAGCCAGAAATGAGCCCAATCTAGTCTTACAGCAGGAGCCTCTAGACCCAGAAAGGGTGTTAACAAGCTACATCTGACCTTGCAGTGGTACACAACCAAACTGATGACAGGATGCGTGAGTACTTTGCACTAAACCATCCCTCTCAAAATATTGCATATTTCTCTGCATCACAGAGGAAATGTGGAGACATGAACCAAAGCTTAACCAAGGAACATTTCTTTAGACGTGTTTCTGCAGTGACTGAGGCCTGTGATGCTGGAAGGCTGAAGATTATTCCGGAGTGGAGCGTGCTAAATGGCTTCCTTGGTAAGTGTTGCTGGTTTTATTAATTTTTATTTTTAAATATTTTTATTAATGTTCAAATAACAAAACTAACAATAAGTTCACACTCAGAAAATTCACACAGAATTTCTGATTCAGCAGAGGCAACAACAGCCTGAATGAGCATAAAGCAAGATCAAAACTTAAGATAACGTTTTCATTTTATTAAAATACTTTCTTTTAAGATTATAGATTGTATAAAATTTATACTGTAATAATTTAAGCTGTGTGTTTATAGTTTGTTTTTGTGCCTTTAAAACATGCTTCAGTCCATTCAAATGAATCTATTTCTTCTTGAATGTCTTTCCACTATCATGTGATTAATTTGTCAACATTTATAAATGTTGTAAGCTATTGTATTTTGCAGAAAATCTTTTTAATTAAATGTGTTGATTAAATGTAAACAGAGCAAATAAGATGAATATATTTGCTCGGTTTACATAGTTTAATGACATCTAGGGATGCACCGATCAGGTTTTTTGCTGCCGATCACCGATACCGATCACGTGGATTGGCCAGAAATTTTCTACAACATTATAATGAGTGCTACAAACTACATAATCTGGGAATAAAGGAAATGTAACCTAATCGAAAATGGTCTGTATTAGGGTTGTCATGGTGTGAAAATTTAACCTCACGGTTATTGTGTCCAAAATTACCACGGTTTTCGGTATTATCGCAGTATTTTTTTTAAACGTGCTACATTTTCACACAATTAAATGAACCCTGTATGTCAGGAAATATTGTCCTCAGTTTGTGTCTAAATTTTGCCTAAAATGTGTTATTTTTTAATTATGTTGTTTATTTGTTTACATTTTTTCCCTTTAGTCTTTAAAATACCAATATTTGCCCATATATTCTTGTTTTATGTCTGTTTGATGTCATCATTTAAAAATATTAGTTCAGATGATACTCAGTACTCAAGTAGCCTTCTAATCAGATACTTTTTTACCCTTACTTGAGTAATAAACCCTATATCAGGAAAATATCGTCCTCGGTTTGTGTTCTTCCAGTGAGCTTTGCAGATGTGGGAAATGTCATCAGGCAGTAATCATTGTTAAATTCATAATTATTCTCGGAGAGAGACCAACTCTTATCGGCCCCTGGGAGCCCCGTAATGCATAGCGTCATTTCAACATGGCGGTGTCCGCGACACGGTTTATATGCAGGTAGCGGCGCTGCGGCTGCTTTATATAGCGACTCGTTGCTTTCTCCCTCAACCCAAATCCTCGGATCACGCATTTTAGCTAAAATGCTAACGTTAGCTTGCCTTGCGTTGACTGTAGAGTTGTGGGTGATGGTCACGCTGATGTGTCATGAGATTTGAAGAGTTGCTGACTTTCACAGACACTTTTTCTGCACATGCTGCAAACAGGATAGCCGTCTTCTATCAACTGTCCCTCGGCTTTCTTCAAATATCTAAAAGATGCCCGTACTTCCGACTTTGTCTTCTTTGAGGGATAATAATTGTTCTCCTGAGCGCTGCCGTCTCCTCCTTTGGCCATTATTTCAGCTTTGGCTTCAAGAAAGTTTTGGTTGTAAACAACAAAGTGCGCATGTGCCGCCGGCAACTTCAGCAGATGATACGGTGGCTGGTAAGGGTCACCGCGCCTACACCGCAGCCACGGCAATCCACCGATAATATAGTTTTTTTTAAAACAAGACGGTTATTATTATTGTCAACTTTTTTTTTACAGGGGTTTACCGCTACACCGGTTACCGTGACAACCCTACCTGATCGGTCTGCTTTGATCTATTTTGAAAACTCCGAGTAAAACCGATAGGGGCGCTATCGGCCGATTACGATCAAATGCCGATCCATCGGTGCATCCCTAATGACACCTAGTGGTTATTTACTGGTACCGCCTTGACATTGACACTCCCAATGGATAAGATGAGGATAATTTATTAGCATTTAATACAGCTGTGTAATGACGTATAATTAATATAAAAAAAATTGTCTGATTGAATGTTTTACATACAAACAACCAATTTGTAACCAAAGACTAGGCTACGTAAAATGTGAATGAACTTTTATAAGTAACTTTGGTAAGTTTCAGATTTCAATTCATTAAATTACATCGATGGAGGGGGGGGGGGGGGGGGCTATAAAATGCAGCCTGCCTAGTGTAGTCCATTTATTTAATCCGGCTCTGTCCAGGGCATAAGGCAAAGCGGATTAGAAAATTGCGTTTTTAGCCCCGTTGACTTACATTCATTTTTTCGTTCTTCCAGGGACCCGTGATGCGGAAGTGACTTAGACTCCCTTTAGAAATGTCTGTAATGATGATAGGGATAGATTCAGCCTCAGTGTGACAGAAGGACATCGTTTAAAACGGAACGAGATCCAAACTGAGGTTAAAACTACTTCTCTGCAAGTTTAGTCAGTACACGACTGGTCAGAACCAGAAGGAGAAACAGACACTCTGCTAGCATTAGCCTATCTTATAGCTATTGTGCACATAAAAACCCAGCAGCAGTGGAGAAATGTGAGTTTGTTACAGACTTTGTGGCTGGATGAGCATAAAAGAATGGTAACAAAGACAAAAGCTTCAAAATAAATCAGCTGACTCAGTGTTGGACCTGAGAGCTTCACAGCAAAACTTCTCGTAGGTAATTAAATAATAAATAATAATAACTACAACAAACTAGACTAATGCTCATCATCGCCCCCAGTGATACCCTGCTCGGTCTCTCTCTATGAAATAAAACTGTCAGCCTGCACAAACTAATTCCTCCCATCTGGAGCTGCTGCTTGAAAAATCAGTGAACTGGGAATTCATCAAGTCCTTTTATGTCCGTGGGAACGCCACAGCCTTTTACTGCCTACCACCACATGTGACAGCACAGTTCATGACGTCTTTAGAAGGACGGTGTGGAGGGAAGGGACTCCAGCTCCAGGGAAACTAAACGTAAGAACAAATGAACATATAACGTTGCACCATTTGCACACAAAAACAAAGGAAATAAGATTCCAGCAGAAAGACTCAGGTTTAGCATCAGGAAATGACCTTCCACTGACTGGGCCTGGTGCAACCCTCTGAGCATGCGAGTAATCCAACATGCTGTGGGGTTTATGTCAAGAGTCTATTTGAATGAATGAATGAATGAAGACAGCTGTTATTTAAAGAGCAAGTCACCCCAAATCAACTCTTTTTTTTTCTGATAAACTATACAAATGAGTGTCTAATCGTGCCGCAGACACATGTGGGCAATAGTTTTGCACCTTAGTGCATTTTAGTTCAAATTTAAATGTTCTGCCTGAAACTGTCAGTGTTCTGCCGTTGTCAGGTAAAAACTCTGCACTGCATTTGAATTTAAATCTGCCACCGCTATTGGCTAAGAGGTACCCTAGAACGTTAGCTGGTACCATATGACGTCACAATGTTGTTGTGAGCCTGTGTGTGTGTGTGTGTGTGTGTGTGTGTGTGTGTGTGTGTGTGTGTGTGTGTGTGTGTGTGCGTGCGCGTGTGTGTATTTGTTAGTGGCTCCGCCCTCTCGGTCTGCTAGGCAACAGCATTTGTTGCATTTTTCAAACAGGAAGTAGGAGTGGAGTAATACTCTTGTAGGGGGTGACTTGCTCTTCAAGGGGCCAGCCGTGCCCTTCTTGGCGTGACAGCGGGACGTCCTGAAGGTCCGCTCACCTGTTCACCGCTCAGACGTCCTGATCTTCTGCCTTCCTAGGTCATCCAGCTGTAACCTGTTTCTGATCATGTCTTTGGTCCCGCTGTAACACTGATGCATCAGTCTCAGACGTCACGGAGCTCAGGTGTTATTAGAACTACCCGTGTGTGTTTGCCACCCAGCTTCAGCTCTTCTGTGTTTGGGCCTGACCCAAGTTTGTACATTTAAAGATCAAATTGCAGGTTAAATTTTTTTATATTTCATATAAAATGCTGTCCAAAAAATTCTATTTAAAAAGCGTATTGTGGATATTTGGTTTTAAAATACTCAACAGCAGAGTGTTTCTAGTAGAACGGGGCCTTTCTAAGCAAAGCTTTTTTCTAAATCTGAACCTCTGATGTAACCAAAGGGAGTTAGAAGCTCGGCGCTGCCTCAGCTCAGTGTGGAGAGTGGCTAGTTGTAGGGTGAGAGGTCATGTGATCCAGTCAGTGTGTGTTTACTAGTGTTGGGTTGTGTTCATGTTGATAAACTAGAGTGTGTGAAGGCTGTGCCAACTCCAGCCTGTCTGGACATCGAGTCCACGGGTTTCCAGATCAGAGGAACAACGCCTCTATCGCCGTGCCTGAGGGCGTTTCTGCAGCTGAAAGACGGACTTCTGTAGTCCGCATCGGTCGGTACCGGGTCAGGGAGGTCTGCGCTGGGCTCCGGAGACCCGAGGCAGGGTTTAAAAAATTAAATGCGGATTTCTGGAGCTCATATCATCAACAGAACCAGGTCAGAACCGACCACCAGAAGAGATGCGCGAATCAGTGGGCCAGCTGGTTTCCGGGTCGGAACCGGATCAGAACCGCCACCTGGACCACCAGGAGAGGATGCGCAGCTTTTAAAAATACCAGCTTGACTGTCTTGCTCGTGTTTGGGTCAAATCCAGCTCACAGAAGGCCGCATGAGCTCCAGAGCTGGATGACAGGCGTCTCTCTTCCTCTCTCTAAGAGCTAAACTACGTTAGGTGAACGAATATTAACGAGTATGAGACCGCTGACAGATACTCGTTAGTATTAATATTATATTAACTGACCGATACTATTTTAATTGTCTGGTACATGATAGTAATCAGCACAATATTGTGATGTTAACACACGAGTTTAAGCTAACATTGTTAACTCACCAGACACCTGCCCCCACCCGCCCCCCCGCCACCCCACCCCCGCTACTCCTCTGCTTTGGCCGATGGTTTCTCCCTCTGGTTCGTCTCTGCCCTCTGGGGCAAGTAGCAAACTCATTACTTTATGGTTTTGGTCCATCATGAGTATAATTGTAAACATTTAAAGTTTCCTCTGTGTGTCAGCGCCGGCATTATAATCGATATTTTTCACTGGATTAAGCTAACAGGACTCCCTCAGATGACGTCACTTGGTTTGGCCAAAAAAAAAAACTTTCTCACAAAAATGACTCTGAAAGCCTAAATAGTTTATGTTTGTGTAAAAAATGTTTAAAACGAGTTTCTATTATGTTTCTCTAAATAAACATTGGTTCATGGGAGTCTCTAAGCTGCAACTTGCTCTTTAAGTCCTCCATCAGATTTGTGATTCTTCTAGTGTCATTTTCTAGGATTTTTATTTATTTATTTAACATTACTAGAAATGGTTAAATAAATGCTACTAAATACACACAATTATGTGAAGCTGGAAAATTTTGAATACTGTGCAAAATTGCATTCATTTCAGTAATGTAAGTAGACTGAGAGACCATTTAAAGGCTGAGGAACCTTTACAGGTGTTTCTATTTGCAGTTATAAATTTTAGCTGATTGGGGTCTTGTTAAATATTTATTTATTTATTTATTTATTTATTTATTTAGAACAAATAATAAAAAAGAAATGGAATAAAATAATACACCTATTACTTATTCAAGACAAACAACATTATGTGTTATGTGCCTCAGTTCGCACATATTACTAACATATCAAAAGTCTGAAAGCGAGTAGGATGAAGTAAGAACTCAGAAGATTCCTACCCCTGTATTTTGCAATAATTCACGTACCTTTTAACAAAGCAAAAATGCAACATTAAGCATTATGTTCCTGTTTGTAGTTCCTCCTGTTAAGTGCTCATTTATGCAGTTTTATAAAAATATTTGGACATACTTTTTATTATGTTCCAGTCATTTATGTTTCAGTATTGTGGTAACTTAGGAGACAACCTCATTTTTCTTGCATTTTTTTTTAAAATAAAAGTAGCTAAATATTTTTATGTCTTGGTAATTAGTTACTTTTATAATCTTATAACTCAGTAAGTAACTGAGTAACCTTTTGACAAAGTAATCAGTAACTATAACTAATAACTTTTTAAAAGTAATGTTTCCAACACTGATTATCAGTAATATAAAATAAACCTCCAACAATCATTACTAGAAAGTCCGGATCCTTTATAGTTCTGGCTTTTCCGCAGCAGAGCTTCATCACATTTCTGGAATTAAAACATTCAAACAAACAAACAAACCAGGCCAAAAATGTTATTTTTGTATTTATCTTATTGCAATAATAATTTATTTAGTTTTTAACCCATAACTTGTTGACGTTGTTAATGTAAAAGCAATATTTTCTATATATTAAAAAACCTGTTAAAAAACACTAGAATGCAGGTGATGACATCTACTCACTTACATCCTTCTGTGTGTGTGTGTCTGTGTGTGTGTGTGTGTGTGTGTGTGTGTGTGTGTGTGTGTGTGTGTGTGTGTGTGTGTGTGTGTGTTAGGGCTGTAGTGAAACCTCGACGACGTCGACGGCTCGATTCTAAAAATTTCTCGACGTCAGATCCGGAAGTCGACGCACCGCGCCCACTTGTTGCATCCCAAGGAGTTTGTAAATAGAGGAGGAATCTGCCTGTTTTTCCTCTAGTTGGCCCTCTTCTCCGCCTTCACTAACATCTCCGCCAAATACCGAAGAACCGGAACAATGTCCGTCCGCTACGAGATTCCTTTCCTGTTTTGCCCGCCTTCGTCTCCCGGCAACGGACAACAACTTCCGGGGTCAGATGCACTACTTCGTCTCTATCGCAGATGTAGAACATCACCGGGAGCGTTTCTCCCTTCATAAAGGAGCTTCTTTCAGACATGAGGAGAGCTGTTTTGGTGGTAGCAGTCTCTCCTCCGTGCTGCTCTGTTTGCTGGGTGTTTTGGTTTATTTAAACTTGGTAACTTGAACTTAACGTTGGTAAAGCTACTGTTAGCATCTTCGCTAACAGCTTCTGGCGTTGGGATAAGCTGTTACGTTTTGGTTTAGAGTTCATCTTTTTTGTGGTGTAGATCTCCCTTTTATTACATTTAGAGTTTTGTGGGTTTTCGGTTTAGTTTAAAACATCACCTTGAGTTTGGTTTAACCGCCCAGTTTAGAGTTTGGACCTTTGGAGATCCTTATTTTGGTCCAGAACCCAGTAATCTTTGCCCAGTGGGACATCCCTACTTATTCGTACTTTTGTTTTAATTCCCCACAGGCAGAATTAGTTTTATTATTCCCAACCTGTGGATGGAAAGATTTATGATTTTTTGTAGTTGTAAATAAACCTGATCATCATTTTAAGTTTTAAATCCCGTTATTGTCCCTTCCTTTTTGCTCATGAGCCAAACTCCCCAGGAAGGGTCGTAACACCACTCGCCTCACGCCCATAAGTGACCAAAACAAAGCAGCATGGAGACACTCTGTCTCCAACCACCTCTCAGGCAGCAGCCTGCACTCCCAAGATCTACACGTCACCAGAACATAACCAACCGCAACACAATAAAAGCAGTGTTATACAAAATGGAAGGCCTGTAGTGTTTATTCTCTTACAGTAACAATTTATCCATTTTTTTGAGGAATTTATTAGAGATTTTCTGGTTTTTGTTAATTGTGCAATCGAAAAATAATCATTAGATTAATTTTCTAAATAGTCATTAGAATAGTCGACTATTCGATAAAATAATCGTCAGAATAATCGTTTTAAAAATAATCGCCCTAGTGTGTGTGTGTGTGTGTGTTTGTGTGTGTGTGTGTGTGTGTATGTGTGTGTGCATGTATGTGTGTCACCTGCTGTGTTTGCTTATATATGGTGCAAAAGTTCAATTATTTCAGTAATTCAACGGTAAAACTAATCTATGACACTGACTTATTACATGCAAAGCCAGCTATTTCAAGCCTTTACTTGCTAGAATTGTGATAATTATGGCTTGCAGTGGCTCCTTTGCCCAATTTAAAGTTGCCGAGGACATGGGGGGGGGGGGGGGGGGGGGGTGTCAACTTTTTCACCCCCGACCTGCTTTCATGTCTGACTGCTTCAGTGTTAAGACCGGTTGTTTGGTTAGTAATGTCTGGGTTTATATATGAGCAACTGCATTCTTAACTAGCGTCAAGGTGAGCTAAAGCTACCTGGCACCTGGCTTTTCACCATGTTGCTGCTGTCTTGCGCCAGATGGCAGGCCCCTTTCAAATTTTCTTCAGAAATGTTCTAGTCATGCGTTATCATGCAGCTGCTGACTAGTTATAGACGCTCATTAAAGAGATACTTTGCAACTTTTCATTTTCTCTGAAAATGGTTTGCATTTTGGTAAGATTCACTTTGATAGTTTCTTTTTAAATGATAACAACAGATTATTGTTGCAAAACTGTTAATATGTAAATGTCAGAGGGTTAGGGTTAACCCACTGTTAAATAGAGACAGAACAGTCCTCAGAGGACATCTGAAAAGTCAACTTAAAATCAGTCTTTTTAAAAAGGATTTCATTGATTGTGTTTTTTGTTTTGGTTTATCGGGATTTTGTCTGCTTGTCATGTACAGCACTTTGTGACTATTGCATTGAAATGTGCTCTATAGATTACGCTCACTTATAGTTAATTCACCTGTTTTCTATGGTTGATATTGTCTATCTGTATCTGTCTAGATGCACCCTAACAGCTGCTGGAGATTCTGACGAAACATCTACACCAACGCCACCATGAAGCAGGTGAGTTTAGCCAGATGTCTGTGGTCTCTTTCACACTGCTATGGTATTATTGCTGTTAATGAACAATACAACCTAGTTAGTAATTACAGTACACGTAGGAATCACTAGTCAAATAAATAGTTATTTGTACATTGTAGGGCTGGGTGATATAGACCAAAACTTATATCTCGATATCTTTTTGCTGAATTCCGATGTATGATATTTATCTCAATATTTTTCCTCCTGTAAAATATTTACAAGTTAACTCACTTCAAGCTGTCTTGAGAAATTATAAACATAAATCAGTAGATTAAATGCATGAAAATGTATTGATTCTAGTCAAACTTTAACCTTAGTGCCTATTCTCTACCAGTCTGAGCTTTAGAAACACTGGTGCAGCTGTCTGTTAACACACACACATACACACACACACACACACACACACACACACACACACACACACACACACACACACACACACACACAGTTGAAAGCTAGACATGTATCTAATGTCCAGTAGGCACTTTTTAATTATATATTTATAATTAATGTAAAATTAATTAAATTTCTTCTAGAGGTGGGCCATATCGTATATTTCTTGTCCAGAGAAAAAATATTTATCATGTTAAGCAAAATAATTTATAATGATGTAATTGCATCAACTGAAGATCACATGGCAAGGCAAGGCAACTTTATTTGTATAGCACCTTACAACGGTATAGAACCGACCAAAGTGCTTCACAGACATTAAAAACATAAAAACAATACACAACATGAAAATGCATAAAAACTAAAGCTTAAGAAATAACACTGATAAAACACCAAAAAGACCCTCATGCTGGGTTAAAAGTCCAATCATAAAAATAGGTTTTCAAAAGAGATTTAAAACCAGGCAGTGAAGAGGCCGACCTAATGCTCAATGGCAGAGCATTGCAGAGCCCAGGGGCCGCTACAGAGAAAGCCCCGTCACCTCGTCTTGTTTTCGGGACTTCCAGGAGCATCCTATCAGCCGACCTCAGACACCGTGCCGGGGAATAAAAAACCAGAAGCTCAGAGAGGTAGTCTGGAGCAAGGCCATGCAGAGATTTAAAAGCCTATAAAAGCACCATGTACTGGATTCTAAAACGAACAGGCGCCAATGCAGTGAGGCCAGGACAGGAGTACCATGCTCCGTCGTTTTCTTCCCAGTGAGCAGATGTGCAGCAGCATTCTGCACCAACTGTAGATGTGAGAGGCGGGATTGTAAAACACCAAGGTACAAAGAATTACAGTAATCAAGCCTTGATGTAATAAAAGTGTAATGTCCTGTAATGGTCAGTTTTTAGGTACAGTTTGACCATTCAACATCTGGTCAAAAAGGAGACGCAGTAATTTGACCACTCCGACTATCGGTAGATGTTTCCTGATTACACAGGGGAGGGAGGGGTTTGACTCGTCTCTCCGCACAAGCAGGATGGACAAACAGAACTCCATTGGCTTTGAACTAGGGCTGCACAATATATCGAAAAATTATCGTCATCGGGATAACAGGACGTGCGATAGGCCCATCGCAAAGCACGTCAAAAACGGCGATAAATGTTTGGTTCAAACATTTCCATCCGTGTCAAGCATCAACTTTTTGTAAACCAGCTCTGTTTTTTACGCGGAAGTATTATTGGACCAATCAAATGTAGCCCTTCTGATATGCGGCCAATCAGATGGGTCCGTTCACGTAATAAGCCCGCCCCCTACGTAAACCCTTACCCCAAAATTCCACTATATGCGCTCCGCTCCGTCCCCGCTTTCCGCTGCCGCTCGCTTCCCTTGTTCGTCATGCTGGCTCAGATTAACGAACTCACTTTGTGCTGAGGTTTCTGGAATCAGCGCTGCTTTCAAACGTGAGTCCGCTCGGTGTCGTTAAGCAGCTGATAATAACCGGGCTGACTCCGACACGTGCCGGTGAACCAACCCACCGTTAGCCCCAGGCTCTGGTTAGCTTCCAGCTAAAAGGCTACAGCACTCTCCTCCCAGTCCCACCCTGCTAAAGAGGGCCTGGAAAAGTTCCCCCACACATCAAAGTGATTTTCCCTTTATGAGCTTTTATGACAGTTGATTTGCTGCTGCACATAAACTGTCAGTCAGAAGCTCTGCTAGCCGGTTATCTTAGAGGAGCTAGTTCAATGTGTTAGCTAGTTATCAGAATCATAGTTGCAGTTTCATCATCTGAGCTGCTTTTTAAGATCTAGGTAAACTTGTTCAATTTGGGGTTAAAAACAAACGTTTTCACATATTTTTCATGTAGTTTTTTTGCCAGTTCCTCTTCTGAAAGGTAGACAATTGTTTTTCTCTTTCCCTCAGAAAATCTTAATATTCTCCTAGTTTGGCCCAGCACACTTCACTTCCCAGTTACAGCAACAGCCTTATATCATAACCACATAAGTGGAGAAAATGCTCAGTAGCAACGAGAGAATCTGCTGTTGCATTTAAGTGATGTTAACTATTATTTAACATTTAAACTTATTTTCTGATTTTTTTTTATTTATTCTAAAAACCCTGGTAAGGGATATTTTTCTGTATGTGGAGCATCAGAAAAAGTTTAATGGTGGAGGTGATGTTTTAAAGTCACTGAGAAACTGCATGCATGCAGTTTGTTGTTTTGCTGCTAATACAGTAGCAGGTGCAGCTGCTAATACAGTAGCGGGTGCGGCTGCTAATACAGTAGCAGGTGCAGCTGCTAATACAGTAGCGGGTGCAGCTGCTAATACAGTAGCGGGTGCGGCTGCTAATACAGTAGCGGGTGCAGCTGCTAATACAGTAGCGGGTGCAGCTGCTAATACAGTAGCAGGTGCAGCTGCTAATACAGTAGCGGGTGCAGCTGCTAATACAGTAGCGGGTGCAGCTGCTAATACGGTAGCGGGTGCAGCTGCTAACACAGTAGCGGGTGCAGCTGCTAATACAGTAGCGGGTGCAGCTGCTAATACGGTAGCGGGTGCAGCTGCTAACACAGTAGCGGGTGCGGCTGCTAATACGGTAGCAGGTGCAGCTGCTAATGCAGTAGCAGGTGCAGCTGCTAATGCAGTAGCGGGTGCAGCTGCTAATACGGTAGCAGGTGCAGCTGCTAATACAGTAGCAGGTGCAGCTGCTAATGCAGTAGCAGGTGCAGCTGCTAATGCAGTAGCACCTGTCGATCTCCCGATCCCTCCTACCCTCACTCGTGAACAAGACCCCGAGATACTTAAACTCCTCCACTTGAGGTAGGACCTCTCCCCCGACCCGGAGGTGGCAAGCCACCCTTTTCCGGTCGAGAACCATGGTCTCAGATTTGGAGGTGCTGATCCTCATCCCAGCCGCTTCATACTCGGCCGCGAGTGTTTCTTGTTTAAAAATTATATCGATATTTTAAAAATATTGATGTATCGCCCAGCCCTAGTACATAGCAACCTTATTAATAAACTCTATAATTTTACTTATAAAATGAAGTAGAAGGACACAACAAACCAAATGCAGTGGCGTGGCAGTTTGGATGTGCTTTAAGTCTGAAAGTAGCTACAAGTCAGTCAGCAGCAGAATCATCAGCACCATCGCCCCTTACCTAAAGTTCAGCTTAAAGCATGTGTGCTCTATAATAACACGTTACCGCTGAAGTCCTGTTACTGTTATTCAGGTGTGTTTAACACCTGATGTCCTGTCATCTACATCACTGTGTGACCTTACTGGAGGATTAATGTCTACACATGTCTGATTTGCTTCCAGCTGAAGGGACAGACAGCATAAACTCAGCAGCCTGAGGACACCCACACGTCGAGTCTCTCAAAGCGGCTTTAGGCCTGCTGACTGACCTCAGCTGTCTGGTAAGATGAAGGTGGAGGTAGTTCACAGAGGGTCCATCAGCTAACATGCTGGTGGCCCTGAGGATTGCTGTGACAATGCCAGTGGCGGTTGCTGCTGCAGAGAGGAGCTTCTCCTGATAGAAGCTGGTTAAAACATACCTGAGATCCAGCGTGTGTCAATGTTAAAGGACTTGTTCTTATAGGACTAATCTCACCTAGGACACCAAATCGGGTGCCAACAACAGCCTTCCTCGTCGCGAGTCAAGATGGGTGAGCCCATAAATGTTAAGTGACAGTGTGACGTAGATCTGTCAGGATTTTCTAATCCAACAGTTTCACCGTCTGTTTTTATCAGAAGCTAATGCAGGAAATAGGTGTAGGAGACTATTCTCATGTTCAGCCTGCATGATAAACTGATCGTTTTCAAAAATATTGAGTAAAAAATGGTTTCTCAGTGAAAGATCTCTTTGAAAGAACTCGCCCAACGACACTAATAAAGGCTTGTCCCTGCAGTGAGCTTTTGTTAATTAGCCCAGGTTACACCTGCTTTCTGAGCTGACTGTTAAACAGCAGATGCTTGTTTCCTTTTAAACTCGTGCTGTCAGCATCAGCTTCATCATTCACATATCCTTCCAAGCTGAAGAGAACAACATTGTGCATAAAACATTTCTAATTTAGTTATTTGTTTCCTTTTTATTTATTTTTATTCCATTTTACGCTGCAAAAACCACCACTGGCGGTCTCACTGACCCGGAACCAAGCTGCAGGTAGACAGCATGACAACTCACCACCTCCTTCAGGAACGGAACAAAGATCAATTCAATGTATTAATAAGCGGATTATAACTCCTCACATCATATCTGCTGACATGCATTCTCAGTGTATATACCATAATCCTGATTTAGCTCAAATGAGGACGTGCAGAAATGCATTTAGACAGCAAACACGGTTCTATGGTGAACTGGGGTGAAAAGCTGAGGTAGGGTTGGGGGTCTTTGTGTTGATGATAAAAGTCAACATTTAAAGCACGGATTACACGAAGCTCTGACACTGCGGGCCCTGGTTGTTCCAGGAGGACATAAAGGTTCTTCTAGCTGGTCAGCAGCTTCACGCCGAAGCCACGAAGCACTAAAGGGTTAACATTCAGGCGCGTAAACAAGATTCTGTCAAAGAAACGTTTTTAACAAATGATCCTTTAAAGCAAAGCCGTCCAGAACCAAGCCGAACGCCTCCGAACTGCCCTGAGCTCCACCGGGAGCGGGGAGGAAGCCGAGTCAGGACTAGTAAAGCAGCGACGAGCTAAATAACGAGATCCTGACGGGGATTAAACGGGGATCGGTACAGCTCATGTAGGACCGGGGCAGTGATGGACAGGCAGTCATCCGTGTGTGTCTGATCCCACAGAGACAGCGTAACAACCAGCCACGGTCCAGAAGCCCAGACCTGTGTAGGTTCGGTTTTTATTCTGGCTTCAGGACGTGATCCAGCGGCTATTGTCAGCCATAGCCGCTGCCTGGGCTCGGCTCGTGATTTCCAACCACGTTCCGTCTAAACGGACAGCGAGAGCGGCTCTCCGTGCAAGGCTGACAACGTTCGGAAGTAGCTGAGGTGGATCAGGGTGTGAAAGTGGTGCAGGAGGACGGAAATGAGACAGAAACGAAGGGAGACTGTCGAGGCTTCCCTCGTTACCGTCCAGTCCTGACCCAACGGCGAGAGAAGAGTTTAGTTCGGGAACAAGCAGGACTGTAAATCGCTGCTGAACGCAGGAAATAGCCGGAGCCCTTAGCCAAATCACACAATTTACGGCAGAATCTTTAATCTTGGGAATCCGTTCGGTGTTATTCAAGAAAAATGTCACAACCCCGGTCTGCTATATTTAACTCCGCCTTCTTCTTCTTCTCCGAGCGGCCTCTCTTCAGATGCAGAGCGACGGAGAGCCACAAAGCTGTCAAACGCCAGCGAGTCTTCGCCATTTTTGTTTCCCCCCAAATGCAAAGAAGCTGAAAAACGGCTCCGTGAGCCATCCGGCCTTACCTGCCGTGGAACCAGTCCTTACAGGCATCGCACTCGATCATAAACTGGGTCACGTCGTAAGGTAATCTGCAGATGCAATATACTGGTACAGTCGCCATGTTCAATTCACAACTACGTCGGGATAGACTGGGGGGTGGGGGGGCTGCAGGAGGAACAACGTCCTGCCAACAATATGATCCAATATGATCTTCCCCAGAAAACACACACAGGGGCAGTCCCGCCGGACACATGGAGCTAGGCGCGCTGCTCCATCACGCCGAGCCGGGGAGGCGTTCGGAGCGCAGTGGAGCCGCGGAGACTCTCTCCTTAAGCATTCTTCTTCTCATTATTATTATCATCATTAGGACTATGTGCGTGCCCCCTGGTGACTCCACGGTACCGAGCCAGGCGGTCACGGGGAGAGCCCGGGAGCGGTCCACAGTCACCAAAGTTCTGTCACATTAAATCACATTTATGAGTTAAAAGCTGCTGCAGCAAAAGCTTTTCAGTAGCTATACAAACATCATCGTGATGTGTGTGTGTGTGTGTGTGTGTGTGTGTGTGTGTGTGTGTGTGTGTGTGTGTGTGTGTGTGTGGACAGATAGATAGAGAGAGAGAGAGAGAGAGAGAGAGAGAGAGAGAGAGAGAGAGAGAGAGATAGATAGATAGAGAGAGATAGATAGATAGATAGATAATATAATTCCTTTAATTATATAATTCCTTTTTTAATTGGTCATTAGTTGTCAGTTATATTCATCAAAGTTAAAAGAAGTACACATTTAAAATATATCATTCTGTGTGTAATGGATTAATCAAATATGAAAGTTTCACTTTTTGATTGGAATTACTTAAATAGATCAACATTGTCATATTCAAATTTTATGACAGACACCTGTAATCACACACACATACGCTCGTGTGTGTGTGTGGGGGGGGGCGGGGCGTATATACACACAATATTCTGAGCAAAAGTTTGCGTCAGGTTTGGGAAAAGGCTGTAAACAGTGTTTCATTTTCACATTTATTAAGCAGACTGGATATGTATTCTAGATATCTATAATTCTATTGTTCCTAGTAAAAATTGACATTCCAGATTAGGGCTGCAACAACGAATCGATAAATTCGATGAAAATCGATTACTAAAAGCGTTGGCAACGAATTGCGTCATCGATTCGTTGTGTCGCACAACTCTTCCAAAAGCGCCCCCCCCCCCTTCCCGCCCACCGTTGCGCGCAGACAGATCAGCGCGAGGGAGAGCCGGCAGTTGTTTGGAAGAGGAACATGGCAGAAGCAGCGAGAGTCAAAAAAGTAAAAGCTTTTTAAGTTTGGGAGCATTTTCAGTTAAATCAGGCGAAGACATTCGTTCGTTTAGGTCAGACTTAGCATGGCACGGGATGATGCAGCGTCTTAAACGCAAGCATGTCGGGTTCATCAGCGAGGAAGGAGAGAACTCTGTGTCCGGGTAAATTAAAAACTTTTCAAAAGTGATTCATCCAAGTCCCGGATTATTACACAGGCTAGACATGCCCTAAGCTCGTAAAAAAAGAGTCTAAAGTCGTGAGCGCGACGCTTATTGGATGAGCGGGGGGATTCGCGCTGCTGCGAACCGGTTCCGCCCAAGGCCGGATTAACTGGGCAATTGCCCAGGGCCCACGAACTCTAAAGGGCCCAGGGCACGAGCAAAATACTCTATCTATAATTTCCCGCTTTATGAGGACTATGGTGACGTACGTTCCGTTTTCCCCGGACATGTCCACTTTTCACTCTCTGTCCGTCGCGTCCGGACTGCGGGTTCTTGTATTGATGAAAATGCCCGGCTTTTCATCCAGGAGCAGGGATCGAATTATGGGGGAGCTGTATATCCTACACATCCAGGGAGCCGGAAAAAAGTTTTCTATATTATATCATTTTTGGACTCTTTTGAGCAGAGAGCGGCACAGCGCATTGGTGCGCAGCGATCCAGGCTGCTGCTTCCAGCGTACGGTCCATTCTCAAAGTGGCGCAACCAAAAAACTATAATTAGCACACGATCGTTCATGTCTGCACATGTTCTCTATTTTCTGTCTTATTTGTGCCTGAAGGGCTCTGCTACTGCGGAGCTCATCGCCTGTGCTGCGGTGATTTCACCTCACTGACGCAGCATCGAAAACGCACTCTCCGCTTTGCGGTCAGGAGATCCCTTTATCTGCTCAGAAGTAACTGATGAGGTGAAAAACTAAGAATCCAGGCAGCAGTTTTTCTGGAGGATTATGAGGAGATGCAGGAAGACGAGAGACAGACAGGACAGGAAATAGTTCAATAAAAACAAGAAAACAAAACAAAGTGTTGAAAAGTAAAATGTAGGTAGATTTATCTCCACTACACGTTTTTACCTGTATAAAACAATAAGTTACACACATGTCATATTTATAAATTTGATACTATTCAGGTCACCTTCAACACTCAGTCACACACCCAGGGCCGTTTCAAGACATTTTGGGGGCCAAGGCAAAATGCCTCCCCCCAATAACTGGGCTCCCCAGAAGCCTCTGTGTAAATGGTAAATGGCCTGTATTTGATATAGCGCCTTCTAGAGTCCTGGAACCCCCCAAGGCGCTTTACAACACAATCAGTCATTCACCCATTCACACACACATTCACACACTGGTGGGGATGAGCTACGATGTAGCCACAGCTGCCCTGGGGCGCACTGACGGAGGCGAGGCTGCCGAGCACTGGCGCCACCGGTCCCTCCGACCACCACCAGCAGGCAACGTGGGTTAAGTGTCTTGCCCAAGGACACAACGACAGCGACAGACTGAGCGGGTCTCGAACCAGCAACCTTCCGATTGCGAGGCGAGCACTTAACTCCTGTGCCACCATCGTAATTCATACCCTCTCCAGGAGTGTTAGTTATACAGTGTTTATAAAAGCCCCTCAGGCATTACTGACATGTTCTAATATCATCAGATGAAAAACTAAATTATCAGACATGCTGTCTCATCTGCTGCTTTTATAAACTTGCAGAAAGTAACAAAACCATTTGAAAGCCACTATTTGTGGATTCTCTGAAAGTTTCCATGGAGTGTGTGACAACTTATTTTTTCAGTCATTTTTGGAAATAGTGATCAATTTTGATTAATTCACAGCCTATGTTTAATTACATTTAAAAATTAGTTGTTTGACATCCCCAGTTATGACAAATGTCTACAGATGATATCAAACAAAACAGATGAGAATTGCCCTTAAGCTGATTAATTGGACCAAGCATTTTAGGTCACAGATAGATGTAGCTTAGGGTCTCTGTCTATACACCTTATAAGACAATTTAGGTGATGGCATGTTGTTTTTCTGCTATTGAACTGTTTTCTAATAATGTTGTGTTTAATAAAGTGAAGGAAGGAGAGAAATAACGTTTCCCTAGCAGTTTTTAAAAATTTCCCCATGTAATCCGATTAATCGATTAATCGTGTCGAGACCCCATCCGATTCATCGATTATCCAAATAATCGTTTGTTGCAGCCCTATTCCAGATATTCATAATAAAATTTGAGTCGTAAAGAATGTCGTAAAGATCGACAGGCAGATTGGCTCAGCGTCTGCAGTGATGCGGACGCTGAGCCGATCTGTCGTGGTGAAGAGGGAGCTGAGCCAGAAAGCCAGGCTCTCGATTTACCGGTCGATCTACGTCCCAATCCTCACCTATGGTCATGAGCTTTGGGTAATGACCAAAAGAACGAGATCGCGGATACAAGCGGCCGAAATGAGTTTCCTCCGTAGGGTGGCCGGGCTCAGCCTTAGAGATAGGGTGAGGAGGTCGGACATTCGGGAGGGACTCGGAGTGGAACCGCTGCTCCTCCGGATCTAAAGGAGTCAGTTGAGGTGGTTTGAGCATCTGGTCAGGATGCCTCCTGGACGCCTCCCTGGGGAGGTGTTTCGGGCATGTCCTGCCGGCAGGAGGCCCCCGGGTCGACCCAGGACACGTTGGAGAGGTTACATCTCCAATCTGGTCCGGGAACGCCTTGGGGTCCTGCCGGAGGAGCTGGTGGAGGTGGCCAGGGAGAGGACGGTCTGGAGCTTCCTAGTTGGGATGCTGCCCCCGCGACCCGGACCCGGATAAGCGGAGGAAGACGACGATGACGACATAATAAAATTCCTACCAACCACAATGAATATTTCAGATATCTGAAATGTAATCCTTCCTAGGACAAATTATGTCACATGCCTGTGCATGTGTATTAGGTTTATAGTGCCTCTTATCACATCTGGCAAGAATGGACATTGTAGATAGGAGAAACTGAAATCTTAGCGATACTATTTATAGGAGAAACTTGGTTACAATTTCAGGCTCTCAAAGACAGTAACGTGGATAGGAGGAATGGAATAAAGGAAATCAACAATATCAAAGCAGATACCAAGAAATTCTCTGTTTCTGGGAAGGCTATAGTCCTGCTAATCTGAAATGTAATTTGTACCAGTATAAATGTATGTTCAGGTATGCAAAAAACAACTACATACAGCAGGGATAGACTTTCAAATGTACCTATGTGAAATAAGAGTTCTTACTTGAATTAGAGCTATCTGAAATGAGTTCCTCCTATCCACAATGTTCATTCTTGACAGGAACAACGATAGGAGGCGCTATAAACCCAATAAATAGGAAATGTGACGGCTCTGTGAGGGCCAGACCATCACATCTACTGGTTCTTCTTTAGGATAGTTCTGATTCTGGCTGGATGGTGCTCGGGGTCATTCACTTGACATTTTGTACATTAATAACAAAATAATAATTATTTATATTTCTGAATTATGCTGGGGATAGTGTATTTCCAGTAGCTGGCCCGAAACTTTGGATCGAGCTTCTTCTGTCCATAAGGTCTTCCACTTTTCTGGAGGTTTTTAAAACAAGGCTGAAAACCTACTTTTATGATTTGGCGTTTGTCTTACATTTGTAGTTTTTTAATATAAATGATGCTACTGTTTTTATTCTGTCTGGATTTTATTTAGTCTGTGAAGCGCCTGGGTGCCGTGTTTCATGTCTGTAAGGCGCTATATAAATAAAGGCTGAATAATCAATGATTTGACCTAATTAGTCATTGACATTATTGTCTGTTTGATATGACTAATTAACATTTTACTGTGATGTGTTTGTTTTCTGTGTTGGAAATCCTAACTCCTCTGTATTACAGTTGTAAACTATCATAAATGTGACTCGTCTTGCAGGACATCAGAATCTTCTCGACGTCTACTTCAACCATCTCTAAATAATTACTTCAGATTTGAGCAAAAATAATCCGTATTTTTTAAATATATAGATGTAAAAACAACTGCACGCAGTAAAAACAGACAGAATGTTTTCTTTTTATTTTCTGGCCCCACAAACTTGTAAAGCTCGACCTGTAAGAATAAAACAGTTCAAATTAGAAGTGTATTTATTTGGGGACGAGACAAGGCAGAATACGTTTTATCATCACCGTCTGGTGATGTTCTAGCAGTTCCTGTGTTGATGGTGCTGGGACTCGAGCACTGGTTTTTAGCAGCGAGAAAGCCATGCGTTTGTTTACCACCATGGTTTGAAGCTCTGGGATGTACGAGTACTTTTTGGCCACCTTCATAGTCCAGTCCTGTGGACACAAACATTTTATCATTTATGCCCTATTGCTGTTTAAATAAATGTGGAAATAATGAAGAAATGACCTTGTGTTTATTCATGTCCTCTTCATCACCTCTACTTCCAAATCATCTCTATGAATAAAACACAAAATAAGATTAGAACAGACATTTTCCTACTCAAGACCATGGTCTTGAGTAGGAAAATGTCTTCTCCAGGTCAAGGATGAGGTCCTATCCCAAGTAAAGGAGTTTACGTATCTCAGGGTCTTGTTTGCAAGTGAGGGAAATCAGAATTAGAAGGGTTTTATTGCCACATGTGCGAGAATCACAACATTAGGAAATTGCTGCGGTTCTTGGAAAGATGGAGCGTGAGATCGACAGGCGGATTGGTTCTGCATCAGCAGTGATGCAGGCGTTGTACCGAAGCTCTGGATTTGTCGTCAGTCTACGTTCCTACCCTCACCACGAACTTTGGGTATGACCGATCATGGATACAAGCGTCCGAAATGAGTTTTCACTGCAGAGTGGCTGGGTTCTCCTGAGCTAGGGTGAGAAATCTGGGAGGGGCTGAGAGTAGATCTGCTGCTCCTCTACATTAAGAGGAGAAAGTTGAGGTGGATCGGACACCCAGTTAGGATGCCTCCCTGGTGAGGTTTTCCGGGTATGCCCAAATGGGAGGAGACCCAAAGGAAGACCCAGGACATTCTGGAGGGACTATGTCTCTCAGCTAGCCAACGCCTTAGGATTCCCATAGAGGAGCTGGCCCAAGTGGCTGGGTAGAGGGAAGCCTCTCTGCTTAGGTTGCTGCCCCTGCGACCTGTCTCCAGATAAGCAGAAGAGAATGGATGAATGAATGGGTGGATATCATTTTTCCTGTAAATCAGAGGGATTAATCATCTATTTTATCCAGTTGTAACTCTTCATTTTACAGACAGCACATTTTTACCTGAATGTACAAAAAGTCCATATTAAGCTAAACAGGCTAAACAAATGAATTATCCTGAAAGACACTTCAACGTTAACTAGTCCTTTCTTATTTTACACATCCATCCCCCTCAGCCTTCATTGGGTTCTGCAGGAGCTGCTAGTCACTTTTATTCAAATCTGTAGTTTGGAGGCAGATAAACTACGCATCTGCACTTTTATTTCTTATATTTAAATTAAGAAAATATGTTACAATACACTAAAATAAAATCACTTACTTAGTACTTGTCCAAGAAATAAACTCTGCCAACTCTCCATCAGTTTGAGCCCCCGTATTTCACGAAGCTCCAATCATCTGCTGAGCCACGTCAGCACTGTGCACGGCTCGCTGTACTGAAGAGGGTCCTCGGTAAGTGACAGCTCAGTCTAGTGAAAACAAAACTACTGGTCAACGCTGGAGGCTCGCGTAAACGATTCGTTTAGCTGTAGAGGCCAGTAGAGGGACTTGGGAGAAAAATTAATTATGAAAGGTTTTTCACTTTTTCTCATAGGTCAGATTGTAAAAATCAGGATTTTTAAAGTGAATTAAAACTTGTAAAACTACTTTTGTACCACAGCTTTAATGTATTTTATCTTGTGTTTTGAAACAGTGTTTCTGTTTATAAACATTATATCATTTCTTTTCAGTTGTTTTCTATGTAATAACAAATTAGCAGTACTATATTATCAGTAATGATGCTGTATCAATAGACTGCAACACGTTAATATTGAAATGAAAACACATGACAGAAAATGAGCTGGGAAGTAAAATAGTCCCTTAATTAGAAACTGCACAAGACTTAAAGCTGTTTTAGGGTTACTCTGATGAGTAGGATTCGGTTTTTATCTAAACATGTTTTTTTTCACAGTTTATTCGTTGTATTAACATGTTTTTATGATCCATATCCTGCATAAACTGTATGCACATCCATATAATTTATCTGATACTAGTTTTACTCAATAATTACTTCTCCACAGAATAAATATGGATTGGTGTACACACTTTAATCAAACTGAAAAGTCTTTTTCTAAGCTCTAAAATAATTATTAAGACGATTCTGATGGAGACCATTATCTGGATCAGTGTGGCACACTGACCACTGGCTCGTCTGAGATGTAGCAAGATGAGATGTTACAACCCTGATCCTGGAGAACCGCCAGTGGCGGCTGGCCAGTAGAGGGCGATAGGGCGCCGCCCTCCCAGTTTCCCCTGTATTTTTAATTTTTATTTTAAAAATAAATAAATAAAATTAACAATAATCACATATTCTAAGTTAATTGTGTGTTTTGTAACAAAAATAAATCATATATATATATATATATATATATATATATATATATATATTGGTCTCTGCCGGTCTCTGCCGAGCGGTGGAGGCTGTGTGCTGTTTTTCAATGGCCCAAACAGGACGGGACCAGCTGTCCAATTGCTGACAAGAAAATCAAAGGGTAGGAATGGGAATGTATCCAATCAGCGTCGACGTTTCAGAACGTTTCAGAAGGATGATGGGTGATAGAGCTACCGCCAAGGCTTTCGTTGATGTTCGGTAGAACTCGGAGAGTCTCGACTCCAGCACGTTTTGACGGTCGTGACGCAGACGTAGACAGTGCGCCTACAACATGGATACCGGATTTCAGCAGCCACTGAATTCAGTTCGGTCTCTTCTCCAGTATCCGTTCGAGAGGAGAACTATGGTGGAAAAACTTAATGTCAAAGAGCTTGGACCAGATCAGCCCGACGTAAAGATAAGCCAGCAGGTCAAGGAGAAGGGTAAACTGTACACACGACGCTTCTCCCGAAATTGGTACACCAGGAAGCAGTGGCTAGCTGGATGCAATCACGCTAATGCGTTATTTTGCTTTCTGTGTTTGTTATTCAAAACGGCTGGGATCCACAGAAGGTGGATGTGGAACTTGTGTCTCATTGGGGACTCCATTCATTCTCTGACTGAGGAATGCAGCGCATCAGTGCAGCAGCCAACAAAGAAACGGAGGACGTTTGGACAGGGAGAACAGCAGCCGGGTGCAGAGGTAAGCTGTACATTACATTTCTGTAAACAAGACAATCAGAATCAGAAATCCTTGGTTGTCCCACAAACCGGGACATTTGTTTAATAACATGTTTAATGTGCAATAACTGTAAAAACTAATTTCAACACACATACCTATTATACATATTTAATCATGTAAATGTGAATTTCAGGTAAATTTGTACATACATCAATCTGATTCCATTTTACTTGTTACACTTCTGCTGCAGCAAACAAATTTCCCAGCTTGGGAAGTGGGAAATATGACATTTGTAAGAGGATACTGATGACATTATTTCCTATGAAAGTGTTTCCACTTTCCATAAGTCCCAACAGTGTAAATTTCTGGCATTTTGTCTAAGTAGTGTTTACTACCATTATTGTAACAGTGACCTGCTCATAATTTTTCATGTTCACTCAAATGTTGAAATTAAACAAAATGTTTTTGTTACTTGCCTCTTGCATTGCCTATTTACCATTTATGGTCGTGTTATTTTATGTGCAATTTAATGCAGTATTTTTCAACCTTGGTCCGCAAGGCAGCGTGCCAATAGTCAGACACACCTGGATTAATCAGTTTGTCCAATGATGTAAGACAGGAAATAAAAGAGCTGTGCTTAATTCAGGAAATAGTGAAGTTGTGCACAAAGCTCAGAAAGCACAAGTTTGTTTAAAAATAAAAAAATAGCACAGCCCCACCAAAAATATTTTTCACCAGCCGCCACTGAGAACCGCTACCCAGCTCGATTTAGAGGTTTCCTTTCTTCAACACACCTGATTTAAATCAGCAGGTGATAACCCTGCTTCTGCAGAGTCTGATGAGCTGCTAAGCATGTGACTCAAGGGTAACCTAAGAAGGGAAACTTCTAAAACGTGCTCAACAACGGCTCTCCAGGACCAGGGTTCCCTACCTTGTGCTAGACCAGGGGTGTCAAACTCAAACTCACACTGGGCTGAAATGAAACTCTGGGACGGAGTCGAGGGCCAAACTTAATATTTTTTGAAAAAGTGACGGCAAATTTGCACATTTTCTTTATTAACATATATGAAATTTTGAACCTTTAAAGGAGCATGGGGCAGGAATTGTCCAAAAACAAGAAGTAAATAGGATACATGTTCATTCTTGTGAAGCTTATGGGTGATGAAGCATTTTAAACTAAAAAGAATGATGAAACCAGTTTATCATTCCATTTTGTTAATCAGGCTGTGTGCTGCAAAATGCAAAACATTCCTGATCCGAATTTCCCGCGCTGTT
The DNA here is from genome assembly GCF_043380555.1 of Nothobranchius furzeri. Classification (NCBI taxonomy): domain Eukaryota; kingdom Metazoa; phylum Chordata; class Actinopteri; order Cyprinodontiformes; family Nothobranchiidae; genus Nothobranchius; species Nothobranchius furzeri. Next base: position 5,548,372 of record NC_091743.1, on the reverse strand, counting down.
TTACGGATGTGACGTTAATTGACGCTTCAAGCGCGTTCTCGACAAGGTTCAAACCCGGAAAAACATTTGGAAGCTTGCTAGGTGGCGGTAATGCGTCTTTCACTACTAGCCACGTTAAACCCTCAAACAGAAGAGGAAGAACCCTGGAAATGGATTCTACAACTAGCAAACGACCAAGCGCAACTCAAAGCCCACTAAAGAGTGGCACAAAGAAGAAGGTTTTATCAGCGGCATCTCGAGAGTCAAAAGGAAAATATAAAAGTCGGTCAGGGACCCGAATATGTATTGGGTACGCTCTGGAAGAATGAGGCTGGTTCAACTCAATTTGGGCCTGAAAAGGATGCGGACATGGTGCATTTTCTAGTGACGAGGTAAGTGTTGTATTAGCTGGTCTCCTTATGTCTGCTGTAGGTTTCAGTAACGAGTAGGTAAACATATCAGAGCTGTTTCTCCACAATTTAAGAAAAGAAAATAAAACCTATGGATTTAGATAATACTGATTTAGGTAATCTAACAAATCTTTGTGCAGATGAACAAGAAACTTATCTAAGCTAACGGTGTTTAGCATATGGCTTCCTGATCAGTTTGAAAAAGCTAAAAGTAACTAAGGAGTAATAGATCACTTCTATGTTTTGTGGATGACACACCGCTTGTGTTTGGAGATAAATGGATGCTCCGTTTACTCTGACGAGAAAAGTAAACAGAGCTTGATTTGATTATATGACGTCACCGAGTCGGAGAGAGCTAGCGTGCGGTAGCATGTTAGCTGTGATCACGCTTCAGTTTGTATGTACCACAGAAGAGAACGGACATTTTCCAAACCAAAGATGAGTCTTTAGAATTATGTCATATTTGATCTACAGTCCAACCTCTAAGCAGGACTGTTACTTCAGTAGATAATGTTATTCGTGGGGTTTGTGTAACAGAACCCCATTGGAATATCTTTTCCTAACGTTATTGCTGTGCTACAAAAGAGTAAATAACTAGTCAGCCATTACTACACGTTTGACTAAAAGTAAAGTTGTGCAGAAGTTTGTGTTTATTTTTCTAAATTTGTCTTGTTGAATGTAGGTCAGAATAAAATATGTTTGTGAAAATGATAAATAAATGTTTTTATAACTGACCTGGATTTTCATATTACTAGTTGTACCACAGGTAAAGAAGCTTAGCCATTATTGATCTATGTAAACAGAAGGTGTAGAGTCTCAACCAACTTGTTGACATTTTTGTTTAAAAATGTGTTTTCCAGCTACCGGAAGAAGCAGGCTCCTGAAACTGCAATTCAGGGAGGTTATGTGCAGTCAACCTCGACACCCAGTAAGAGAACAGCAGCTAAAATGTCGCATCGATTATCTCCAACTGAACCAGTGTCTGAGGGGTTAGTATCTTTTCTGTAAAACAAATATTCACGTTTTTGTGATATGATATTTCATTCATTAAATTACACCTTGCATATCCACACTTGGTTCAGAACTAACATCACACCACCAAACACTTCTGACATTATCTTTACAGGGAAGATTTTCTAATGGCTGGTGTTGAGGCCTTAGCTGATGACCTAGATTTGGATCCTTTTGAAGAAAGGTAAATTTGTTCATGAGAAGTCTTGCCATATACGCAGGAAATTACTGCTGTACTATGTGCAAAAAAGATAAAAACACAATAGATAAGCAAATATAGGTCATTATATATATTTATTTATGTTGTGAAGTGTCAATTCACAGCAGATTGTTGTTATTTGCAGAAATAATTAATGACAGATGTATTAGGCTCCACATTTATCTCTTTAGAATCAGCACCATTTCAGGTGAGTTCCAGTATTTATCTTTACGTACAACAAATATTACTGTGTTGTCTGTAGTTTCAAATCCATGGATCTAGCTACGGATGCAGTCCAAATTGATGAGGACCAAGCAAACAACTTACTCAACAGTGTGTGAGTTGCAATGTCTTCTTATCTACACTCTTTTTTAAAACTCCAAAGTCTTAAAACAATATATTAATTCTACTTTTATTTATTGTTTTCATAACAGAATAGAACTGTTATTCAATTCAATTCAATTCAATTCAAAAATACTTTATTAATCCCAGAGGGAAATTGATTGCTGTAGTAGCTCAGGATAATAATAATAATCAAGTCATCAAAGAGTTGTTGTATATTACAATGGCTGTTGGCAGGAAGGATCTCCAGTAGCGGTCCTCGCTGCCTACCCCGGCGCCCTGGTCTTCTTGAAGGAGCTCTGGACCTCGACCTGCTGCCCTCACCCCTTGAGCGTGTCCTTCCCCGACCCTCGGAGCGACCTTTTCCTCTCCCCTTTCCTTTAGCCCCTGGTCTCAGACTTTCCCACGACACATCAAATTCTGTGGCAGGCTCGGGCACACTCCATCTGAACTGTCTTCCATCACTCCTTCCAATGTGAATTCCTGAAAATCAATGACAGTAATGATAAAAATGACTGTATTACCCTGTAGGTCTTGTTGATATTATGATTTTATTTTGATGCATTTTTGAACTAAACATTGATATTTATGTTCTTATTTACATTGTTGTGATGCCTGTCCTGTAATAGTTTCACAAATGATGTCAGTGACTTGAAATTGGATGTTCTTACATGATGAATAAACAATAACATTAGCTTGTTAGCAAGCTTAGTGCAAAATAATAACTGTAACTGGTCTAAAAACATCAGAAATCACCTGCAGCCACAAAGCCTTATGCTAATAAAGTAGCATCATGTTACTGTCTTGCGCGCCAGTCACAAAACTGGCTTATGAATATTTCATAGGAAGGAGCACTTGCTTTACATCACGAGTGTCATGGCTAAATTAAAATGCTAATGTTGTCATGGAATTTTACAAATATTAGACTAAAGTAACAATGTTACTTACTTCATCGCTCGACACGGTGCCTTGTTCGAGCTGCGCTCTGGCCGTACATCACTGTAACTTTTTTTTTCTAGTGAAGAGTTTGTGCGCGCTCTCGTGCCGGGCTGCAGTTACTCACAGCGCCGAGTGCGTCGCTAATGAGTTTCGTTTCTTCATCCTGCCCCATGCTCCTTTAAATTTGGAAACAAACATATTTCTGCATTAACACTGAATGTGGAATAACCAAATTACACATGAGCAAGTCAGTTTTAAATAAAAAGCATCAGTGGTATTCATTACTTGTGGAATATTCAGCGTTGTATAGCATACAGGTGGTTACGAGAGGCGATTAACACCACATGACCAGCTCCCGATTTTCAGACGTGTTTGCTATTTTGCGCGTCGATCATTGAGTGCATCACACCCAAAAAGCACCAGAACCGCTCACGGCGCATACGCAAACATGCGTCAACTCGGCTTGCCAGCTATTTCCCTGCATGTCGCTTGTTTTTAGTTATACTTTTTTTCTGCACTCAAAGACAAGGATTATCAAAAAAGCATGTTTATGTCAAATTAAACTGATAAAACATTGATTTATGTTCCTTCGTCTTCCTCCTCCAACCCCCATGAATGTCATGATTTGGGGTAATTTTCTGACCCTAGACATACAGAATAAGGAGGCAAGACAAAGGGTGAGTAAAATAAGAAAAGATTTAGAAGCACCATCCAAAGGGAGGTGATGAACACAGCAATCCACTGGTCCGAGGGAGAGGGTCTAGAAACAGACACAAGTCAGTGTTGTAGCGTTAAAGATCGACTACATTAAATGATCAATAAGATGTGATAATTCCATATAAATATGAAATATTAATCTGATTGGTCTTTGAATGTGGTGAGTACGTGTTCCTAGGTGAATAATAAAAGACAATGAAAACAGTTGTTTAAAGTTAAACCCTGACAAGCCACAGAAAATGATCACAGCTTACAGGATCCTGGGTCCATCACCGTCTAAGTCCCTAACCACCATACATCACCTTCAGAGGATTCTTTGGGAGTTCGACTGAAGCCTGTCTCCTGACCCAGATTTTATACTATAACAATCACTGAGGAAATGTGCAAATGTGGTCTCTTCCCATTGGTCGGCTGGTGTCCCTCTTTCTATAGGATGAAGATCATCTCATTTCCAGGCATGTCAGCACAAAAACACACTTCCTTTTATTTATTGCTCTTTTCTAACTGAGACACTCGGCCCTCATCAGGGTTGTAAGTCTCCCAGTCCCTTCTGGGGTCTGGCGCCCTATCTCTTTGTGCACTTTGACCTGGGCCACCATTAACTCATGTAATGCTCTAGTGGCCCTTGCTGCTGAGTTTAAGAGTGTAACTTCTCATGCAGCGTTTAAACATGTATTTTACTTCAACCTGTAATGAAAATATGTCAAAGGCATTTAAATATCTATGTGAAGCATTAGTTGTCTAATCATGGTGAGTAAATAAATGGTGGTTTCATTATATAGCATGCAAGAATAAGCATTCTTTATTCAGTTCTATAAAATGGGAGACTCCTGAATGAGGTCCTTAATACTTTGATTAAATGATAGAGTCACAGAGTCATTATTCTTTATTGCATTGTGTAATTACGAAATCAGCAAAACTTATGGATCTTAAGGGATTATAAAATACTCAAAAGTGATAATAAGATATCAAATAACTATTTCATCTTCTTGTGTGAATATCTGAGCCTTAAGTTGAGTGCTAGTAGGGCATCTAACCTAACAAATGTTTAATTAGAAGATTTTAGTTTCTTTGACGTATTCAGGGAGCATATACACTTCATACTAATTCAGAGTCAAGAATAGTTTATAAAATGATTTTAATACTATTTTTCTAAACTAAATTATTGTGCATGGCAAAGAATGAAATGATAGTTGTGTAGATAACAGATGATGGAATGTGAGCTCGGTGTTTTTGCAAATCCTTTCTTAAATATCTGAGAGAGATTGTGGAGTCTGGGTTGTAAAATCAATTTATCTGTATGTATAAGCTAAATAAAATACCATCCGAGGCAATTTGTGCCGGTCTACACACCCTTGTGTGAAGATCCCCAAGCGATCCAGGGGTCAGGAGGTTGAGCTGGACACCGCTGATGGAGTGGACCTCTGGTATCGGAGCCCGTATCGAGCTCAGAGTATGACCCGCCAAGTCAGGGTTATCTCCAGGTGACGGCAGGAAGCTGGAGTGTCTATTTTGCATCTAAGGCTGTTCGGTGGCTCTTAAAAGAGCCATTGTGTCTGAAATCACCCACAAGCGTTGCAGAGCAATGCTTTGACCTGAGGTCTCAAAATACTTGCTCACCGGTTTGGCCGAACCAGGAGGCAGCTGGAAACTGACTAGATCAGGAAGTAATTCCTGTTTTATCAATCTCATTGTTTATAAACTTACCAAATCAGAATTTGACCCGTTTAAAAGCATTACCAAAATCCCCCAGCAGTCACGCCTTCACTCAAATACTGAGAGGTTTATTCTCAGTGTGAAGTGGAAATGCTTTTAACAGGAATGCGAAGCAAAAATGTTAAACATTATTAATAATGTTAAAATGTGTATGAGTATACTGACAGATTAACTTGTTGAATCAACAAATACGGATCTGGTGTAGTTTAAGATCTGAAATAAATCATTGCAGGACAAAAATTCTGTTTAACACATCATTGATTAATGCACACATTATTCAATCACTTTAGGATTTAAACATCTTGTTTATTCAACACATTTGATTAAATCAACCTATAAAGTTGTAAAGTCATTTATGATTCAAGGAAGATGAACTTTATTCAGGGTCTCGTCTGGCTTCCTTATTCGGTCACAAGGTCTTGTTCGGTGCTTCTTGTTTGGAGGCCAGACAGATGGGATGTTTGTGTCTGCAAAATAAAGTTAGTTTCTGGTCATTTGTGATGTAACCTTGACCTTTGGGTATGCTACAGTGTTAGCAGGTGAGGAAGCCAAAGACAAATAAACTGAGCTCACAGCTCTGGCGGGAGAAGCAAGCTTGTGAGGGGGAGAGGTCAGGTCTGAGAGTGACGGCCAGGCTCAGGGAATCTTCTGGTGGAACTCTGGAGCAGGATGTAGAAGGAGAGCAGGTGAGCGGTGGAGAACGGGTTGGTTGGATAGAAGAGAAGAGTGAGACGTGGTCCAGAAGTAAGATCCATTTCGTTTGTTTAAAAAGCACCTTCTACCACCTTAGCGGAGGCCCAAGGTGCTGAAGAGGACATAATAACCAGAGTAATAATAAAAACAACATATTTAATAAAAAATTTTTTGAATTAGTTTAGTTTATTTCAAACAAAGAAAACATACATTTTTTTTAAAAAATACCACAAACAGAAAAAATACATATCATCCCTTCTTCTGTGTTTGAAAAGGAGTAGGCTGAAGTGGAAACTTATATGTCCCTACCCCTTTATACAAGTAATTTTTACTTGTTTACTAAATCTAACACAAAACCGACATTAAAACAAACAAAATGGTACAAGTCACCAAAAACCACCAAATTATATGGAAAAAAAACAACAAAAGAAAAAAAAACATCTTTTTACAATTGATACAATTTACTTTTCCTTAGAATAAAGGACACTCACATAAATCATCTATTTTCTACTATATACTTGTTCAGAATATGTTTTTTATAATTCATTTTAAACACATTTATATTTGTACTTACTTTAATTTCTTCTTCTAAATTGTTCCATAATTTAACCCCAATTATTGTGATACACATCTGTTTTAATGTTGTTCTAAACTTATGTATCTTTAAGTTTAGTGTTCCTCTCAGGTTATATCCTCCTTCTCTCTCTGTGAACAGTTTCTGTATTTTATCAGGCATTAATTTATTTCTTACTTTATACATTATTTGTGCTGTTTTGTATTTAACCAAGTCCTGGAACTTCATTATCCGTGTTTTAATAAAAAGTTCATTTGTGTGATCCAAATATCCTGCATTTGTTATTAATCTGATAGCCCTTTTCTGCATTGTTGTTAATGTCTGTAAATGACTTTTGTACGTGTTTCCCCAGACCTCTACACAATAGCTCAAATATGGCAGTAGCATCGTATTGTATAACATATAAAGTGCTTTCTGATTAAAAATATACTTAGCTTTCCCCAATAAAGCAATGCCCCGTGCAAGCTTCCCCCAACATATTTGATGTGTGGCTTCCAACAGATTCTGCTGTCTATGACCACCCCAAGAAATTTTATTTCATATACTCTCTCAATTTTTACATTATTAATTACTATATCTAATTCATTGTGTCTTCTTTCATTACCAAACAACATAAATTTTGTTTTCTCTAAATTTAGTGACAGTTTATTTACATCAAACCATTTTTTTAATTTATTTATTTCCTGTGTGACCACATCCAGAACCTGTTGCAATTCCACACCCGAGAAAAAACATTTGTGTCATCTGCAAACAATACAAACTTCAAAACTTGTGAAACCCTACAAATGTCATTTATGTACATTATGAATAGTTTAGGTCCTAAGACTGATCCTTGAGGCACCCCACATTGTATCTCTCTTAGTCCTGATTTATGTTGATTTATTTGCACGTATTGTTGTCTATTTGATAAATAACTTTTTATCCAGTCCAATACTATACCCCTGAAACCATATTTTTCCATTTTTCTCATCAATACATCATGGTTTACTGTATCGAAAGCTTTCTTCAGATCTAAAAACAACCCTATTGCATGCTTCTTTTTGTCAATGCATTCTGTTATTTCCTCATTAAGATCAATCAGTGCCTGGACTGTTGACCTATTATTCCTGAAGCCATACTGGCATTCCGTCAGCAACTCACATTGATCAACAAAATTATCGAATCTTTTAACAAACAGTTTTTCTAATATTTTGGAAAATTGTGATAGTATTGACACAGGTCTATAATTTGTAAATTGATGCTTATCTCCTGTCTTGTAAATAGGAATTACCCTTGCTACTTTCATGTTATTTGGAAAAAAACCCTTTTGAAAAGAAAGATTACAAATGTGTGTTAATGGTTTTACAATGCCCTCAATCACATATTTCAGTGTTTTCATGTCAATATCGTTCCAGTCTGTACTGGTTTTATTCTTCATATTTCTAACTATCTCATAAATCTCCTTCTCATCAACTGCTCTTAAAAAAACAGACTTTTTATTTCTTTCAACATACTCTGTGGCATCCGTTTGTATCTTATCAACTATTATTTTTTCCTCCAATTTAGATCCTATGTTTACAAAATATTTGTTGAATTCATCCACTGCTTCATTCATGTTTGTAATATTATTTTTTCTCTCTATAAAATGTTGTGGATAGTTATTATTCCCTGTCTCTTTCCTAATTACGCCATTTAATACTTTCCAGATGCCTTTTATGTTGTTTCTATTGTGCTCTAACTTTTTAATAAAATATTCACGTTTACAGCTTCTCACTATATTTATGAGTTTGTTTTTATATCTTTTGTACTTTTGTTCTGCTTCTGTCGTTCTGTTTTTTATAAATTCTCTGTAAAGTGTGTTTTTTTTATTGCATGCATTTTGTAGACCTTTGGTCATCCACGGTTTTTCTTTATACTTATTCCTCTGAATATTTTTGATAACTGGACAGTTTCTGTCAAATTGACTTTTAAATATATTTAAAAAGGTATCATATGCTTGGTCTACTTCATTTTTTTCATAAACAATATTCCAATCTTGTTCTAATAGATCATTTTTAAGACTATTTAACCTCTGTTCTGTTTCATTCTTTTATACATATAGTTAGTTCCTTCTGTTTCATTTTTATAATGACAGTCATAAGAAGCAAAAACCGGTAGATGGTCACTGATATCGCTTATTAATAACCCACTTTCCACCTTTTCTTCCATTATATTAGTGAATATATTATCTATTAAAGTAGTGCAGTGTAATGTTATTCTAGTCGGTCTGGTTATCAATGGAAATAAACCTAGACTGTACATTATATCAATAAATTCCTCTGTACTTTTGTTTTTATTTGGATTTAGCAAGTCTATATTGAAATCTCCACAAATAAACACTCCCTTCTGGTACAAATTTGTAACCATCTCCTCCATTTTATTCTTAAATGTTTCAATCTTAGAGCCTGGTGTTCTATATATACAGCTTACTAATATGTTCGTCTTCTTTTTCATGCTTATTTCTACTGTTACACATTCCATCACTCCCTCAATAGTAGTCGTCATCATTTCTGCTTTTTTGTAATTAAGATTTTTGTCAATATAAAGTGCCACCCCTCCTCCTTTTTTTCTTATTCTGTCTTGGTGGATAAAGTCATATCCATACAATTCAAAATTTCCTTCCTTTTTATGTGTTATCCATGTCTCTGATATGGCAATGACCGTAAATGGTTTCTTGAATTGTGCTATATATTCCTTGATGGCGTCAAAATTTGCATATAAGCTTCTGCTATTGAAATGAGCTATTGTCAAACTATTTTCTGACTTCATCTTTATATTGAATTGTTCTTCATTGTAATAATTACATTCATGTATTTCATTATTAAAGAAATTGTAATCAGGATCAATATTGCTGTCAAAGTCCCAAAACCTATCTTTACAGCCTATATTTGTGTCAATATGTAGTTCATTTGTCATCCTGTCAATTGTAAATTTCTAATCTCCCTCACACTAATCATGTTTCAAAATCCAAATATCATTGAAAGATCAAGTCCTAAATGAAATTTCATTATCCTCATATTTTAATCTACACATTCCATTCCTCCATCCCATCATCTCTTTCACTGAAATTGATCCAAATCTTCTAAACTTTTAATCACCAGTATCTTTGCTTCTTCTGGAGTTCCATTCAATTTAACAAAAATTTTACAATTTGCAGTCCAGGTACCCTGGATCTTTTTCTGCTTTCTCAGAAAACGGGCTTTCTTTGCAATTTCTGCATTATACTTTGTCAGATGCTCATTTACATAGACCTCAGATCCTTTCAACTTTTTTGCCTGCTTAAGGAGTGAATTTTTCATCTTTCTGCTCACAAATCTCATTAACACAGACACTTTTCCCTTCCTATTCCTACTTTTCCTATTCAGTAAAAAGAAAACCAGACAAATAAAAGCAATTAAAAACTGCACTACAAATGATAAAAATGTAAAAGCCACTGTCAATGTTAGGGAAAAGATAGCCAATAAAAGTGGGTTTTAAGGCGTGATTTAAAATCCTGAAGTGAAGCTTGCTTCACTGTCAGAGGGAGCTTGTTCCACAGTGTAGCGGCCATTACTGAGAAGGCCCTGTCCCCCCTTGATCTCAGTTTAGAGTGGGGAACCTCCAACAGCTCCTGCTCAGCTGAGTGAAGGGCACGAGCAGGGACACCCCACTGCAGCAGTTCAGCCAGATATAGGGAAGAGCTGCCCTGCAGAACCCTGAAAACATGGAGCAAAATCTTAAATCTGGCCCGAAAAAACACCGGGAGCCAGTGCACAGAAGCCAGCACCAATCGGAGGTCACTAAAATTAATGTCGCTTCGGTGTGTAATTTTGCCTAAACAATGTCAGACTCCGTAATTTTTTCTGGCCCCCTGCCTGATCGGACCGGTGACGACATGCTGTTCTTCAGCCACTGGTTGTCTAGGTGGTGTCCTGAAAACAACGTGGGCTACATTGATAATTGGAAAACTTTTTGGGGAAAACCTGGTCTGATGTGAAGAGACGGCATCCGTCCCTCTTTAGATGGAGCAGCTCTTCTTTCTAGGAACATGGCCAATTTTATTAGTCCTCCATGAAAACCCAGGGTCCAGACCAGGAGGTAGAGTTGTACTTTAACACACCCCTCTGCAGCTTCTGTACTGTTACCCACCCACTACCCCATAGAGACAGTGTCCTGTCCACGGCCAAAACCACACAGATTAAAAATCAGGATTAATAAAGCCAATCGTGGAAATCATAAAAATTAGAACAAATTCAACTGAGCAGAAAACTAGAAAAATTAAATGTGGGTTGTTGAACACTAGGTTGATTTTTTTCTAAGACTTTGTTGGTTAATGACTTGATTTGTGATAATCAGATTTCTTTGCTCTCTCACAGAATCCTGGCTGCAGCAAGAGGACTATGTTAGCTTAAACGAGTCCACTCCTTCAAATTATTTAAATCATCATATTGCTCGAAGTACAGGGCGAGGAGGAGGAGGAGGAGGAGTAGCAACCATTTTTCATTCAGACCTATTAATCAATCCCTTACCGATCAATAGTTACAGTTCTTTTGAAAATCTTATTCTTAGTTTTCCTAATCCAGATTGTAAAACTGTAAAACCACTCTTGTTTGTAGTTTTGTATCGTCCACCAGGCCCTTACTCAGAGTTTTTGGATCAGATCTCTGATTTTTTATCTGATTTGGTGCTAAATACTGATAAGGTCAATATAGTGGGGGATTTTAACATTCATATGGACATTGAAAAGGATAGCCTCAATGTAGCTTTTGGTAATATCTTAGACTCAATTGCACAGCTATGGCTACTTCTGTCTCTGCTTTTCCATCTCCTATCTCTTGCTCTCTGTGTCAGATAATTAGTTACTCCTCTGCCTCCTTTAGTGGTAATGGAACGTGTAATAAATGTAGCATTTTTGTAGCTTTGGAGGCTTAAATCTTACCTGAAACTGCTGGCTAAGGATACGCATAAATACAGTAAGATTCTTATTCACGCTGGTGGCGATGACAATTGGTTTTACCCAAAGAATACATAGCTCCACCCACTCCTCCCATCGTACATTAGACCTTGTGCTGACTTATGGCATAGAGTGTGGGGAAATAACGATATTTCCACATAATCCAGTCCTCTCGGACCACTTTTTGAAAACAGCAGAGGGCAATATTTTTATTTCTAGCCCTTCACAAATTGATGATTTAGTTCAAAATGTTACTTCTTCTTTACGTGTGGCATTAGATGATGTTGCCCCTTTAAAAAAGAAGGTAATTAGGGACAGGAAGTTGGCTCCCTGGTTTAATTCTGATCTACAAACTTTAAAACAAAACTCTAGAAAATTGGAGAGAGCATGGTGCTCTACACACCAGGAGTCCTACTTATCCTGGGAAAATAGTCTTGTGCTTTATAAAAAGTAAGCTTCAACAAGCTAGAATTGCTTATTTTTCATAGCTAATTGAGGAGAATGAGAATAATCCAAAATTCCTTTTCAGTACAGTTGCCAAACTTACACAGAATCATAGCTCTGAGCCATCTAATCCCTTAGCCCTCAGCAGCAATGACTTTATGGGATTTTTCACGAGTAAATAATAATAATAATAATACATTTTATTTAAAAGCGCCTTTCAGAACACCCAAGGTCACTTGACAGAAAATACTTAATAAAATACAATAAAACAATAATAAAACCCAAACAAGCAACAACAAAGAGAGAAACAGTTCAATAAAATCTGAGGTTGTAGGCAGATTTAAACATGTGTGTTTTGAGTTTTGTTTTGAAAAGGGTAAAACTGTCGATGTTCCTGATGTCTGGGGGAAGTGAGTTCCAGAGACAAGGAGCAGAGTGGCTGAAAGCTCTGCTCCCCATGGACGGGCAGAAGGAACCGCAACATGGATGGAAGAAGAAGATCAGAGAGGATGGGATGGGGTGTGAATACTAATAAGGTCTGAGATATATGGAGGAGAGAGGTTATGGATTGCTTTGAAGGTATGGAGGAGAATTTTGAAGATGGACCTGAATTTAACTGGGAGCCAGTGAAGCTGTTGGGGAACCGGGGTGATGTGGTTAAAGGAAGGGGTTCTGGTGATAATACGGGCTGCTGAATTCTGAACCAGTTGCAGTTTATGAAGGAGTTTGTTGGGGAGACCATAAAGAAGTGAATTGCAATAGTCGAGACGGGAGGTGACGAGGCTGTGGACGAGAATGGCGGCAGTGTGAGGGGTAAGGGAGGGGCGAAGACGGTTTATGGAACGTAGATGGAAGTATACTGACCGAATTATGTTATTAATGTGAGCTTGAAAAGAAAGTGAGCTGTCGAGGATGACACCCAGACTCTTGACATGAGGGGAGGGGGAGACTATGGCGCTGTCAATAGTTAAAGAAAAGCTGTCAGATTTTGAGATGGTGGATTTAGTGCCAACTAGAAGAAGTTCAGTTTTATTGCCATTGAGTTTGAGGAAATTAGAGGTGAACCATGATTTGATTTCTGAGAGGCAGAGTGTAAGGGAGGATGGTGGGAGAGTTGAGTTGGGCTTACTGGAAATGTAGAGCTGGGTGTCATCCGTGAAGCAGTGAAACTGGATATTGAATTTGCGGAAGATTTTGCCGATAGGGAGGAGATATACTATGAAGAGGAGGGGCCCCAGGACAGAGCCCTGGGGCACACCTGACTTGACTGGGGAGGGTTCTGAGGAAAAGAATTTTAACTGGATGAACTGAGTGCAGCCAGTAAGGTAAGATTGAGACCAGCGGAGGGGGGTGTGAGTGATGCCTAAGGAAGAGAGTCTATTGAGGAGGATGGGATGAGAAATGGTGTCAAAGGCCGCACTCAGATCGAGGAGAATGAGAATAGAGGTAAACCAGAATCAGCAGCAATGAGTAGGTCATTAGTGATCTTGATGAGAGCTGTTTCTGTGCTGTGGTGGGGACGGAAGCCAGACCGAAACTGTTCATATAGGTTATTGCGGGTGAGATGGGAATGGAGCTGAGATGCAACAGTTTTTTCTAGGACTTTGGAAATGAAGGGAAGATGGGAAATGGGATGGAGATGATTGAAATCATTGGGATCTGAACCAGGTTTTTTTTAATAGGGCTGGCTGAAGCGGATTTGAATAGGGAGGGGACCGTACCAGAGGATAGTGAGGAATGAATAATGGCTGTTATAAAGGGGAGCAGGGAGGAAAGGCAGAATTTAACTAAAACTGTTGGAATGGGGTCTAGTTGACAGGTGGAAGGTTTGGATTTGGTGATGTAATCTAATAGTTCTGAGGGATGGGGAAGTTTAAAGGAGGAGAACTGAATGGAGGGTTCAAATAAATCAGGAGAGGGAGGGGAGGAATGAGGTAAAGAGAGATGGATTCTATTGACCTTATCATTAAAAAACTGAAGGAGAGAGTTACAGGTTTCTGAAGAGTAAAGATGGATGGGTAAGGAGTCGGGAGGCTGAAAAATGCTGTTCATGATGGAAAATAATGTCTTAGTGTTGCTGGAGTTGGATGAGATGAGACCGGAGTAATACTGTGATTTGGCATGGGAGACGGAGTCCTTGTAGAGAGAAATCTGAGCAGAATATAAGTCTTTATGGATGGTGAGACCGGTTTTCTCGTAGAGTCTTTCAAGCCTCCGGTTAGTAGCTTTCAAGGAGCGTAGGGCAGGGGTGAACCATGGAGCAGACCGAGTAAAATATACAGAGCGGGATTTGATGGGAGCAAATGAATTAAGGATAGAAACCAGACCGTTATTGTACTAAATGACAAGATCATCGGGAGTAGAGGACAAATCTGGGGTCAGGGTGGCAAAGCTGGAGGACAGGGAGGCTAGATCAATGTCCTTAATATTACAAAATGAAATGATATGGGGTGACTTGATGATGGAGAGACGGAGGAGAACAGAAAAGGAGATGAGGAAGTGGTCCGTGAAAGGGAGCGGGACAGCTGTACAGTTGGAGGGGGTTAGGCCAGAGCAGCAGATTAAATCCAGGGTGTGACCTTTAATGTGAGTGGGAAAATTGGCATATTGAGACCACCGCTGCGGCCCGACACAAGTGGTTTGGAGATGTAAACAAATCCGGGAGGAGTAAAGTCACTGAGTGGTGAGAAATCACCGGGTTGTTGCCAAGTTTCGCTCAAACAAAGAAAGTCTAGCTTATGGTCACTGATGGTATCTTGGAGGAGATTACCTTTACCAGAGAGGGAGCGAATGTTGAGAAGACCAAAATTAGCAGTGCGGAAGTCCCTGGCGACAGGAGCATTAGCCCGACTAGCCAGCCGGGCTAAAACGCTGGAGTCGACAGCTCAGCAGGTATTCCTGGGTAGCCGCCGGCGAATCGTGTACCAGAAGGAGGGTATTCCTTTGGAGCCGTCGAGATGGAGGTTCCGCCGGGCCCCCCGATGGATATACCGACGGCGAGGCTGGAAGGTGATGCCGGGGAAGAGGCACAAAGCTGGCGGTGGAGATCCGGAGTAGTGAAAGCAGAGGTTGAAGAGCTGCGCTGCCGAGTACTGGAGAAGGCCATCCACGGACAGAAGAATGAGCGACAGGATGATCCAGGCCAGTGAGAGGCACAGAGAAATCCTGCTGGACCACATTATGGAGTGGAGCTGGGGGGTGGTGACGTAGAACCAGAACGCAAGCTGAGCAGGTAGGTGAAAATGAGTTTACACCGACACAGGGATATGACTCGGGTGAAAAAGAAGTAAAAACCATAGGTAAAAACACAAAAGGTTTGCCGGCGAGCAGCGGCAGCCAGACGCACCAGCGTTCACTCAACCGGAAGTTCTCCAGTTGAGTGAACAGTGTGTTAAAATTAATTCTATTAGAAACAAAATCATTAGCATCCTCCCTAACGCAATTTCTTCTTTCTCAGTAAGTGAGGCAGCATCAGGGGTAACTGTAGAACCTCATCTGTGTTTGAACCGTTTTGATCCAGTTGAGCTTTCAGAGTTATCAAAAATATTAGCTTCATCTACATCTTCAACTTGCATTTTAGATCCAATCACAACCAAGTTATTTAAATATGAATTTCCTTTGGTTACTACCCCCATTCTAGATATAATCAATCTATCCTTAATAAATGGATATGTCCCACAGGATTTCAAGGTTGCTGTAATCAAACCTTTACTTAAGAAACCTTCTCTGGGTCCAGATGACCCAATGAATTATAGACCAGTATCTAACCTTCCTTTTTTATACAAGGTCCTGGAGAAAATAGTGGCCAATCAAGTATGTGAGCATCTAAACACTAATGATCTATTTGAGGAATTTCAGTCTGGTTTTAGAGAGTATCACAGCACTGAAGCTGCATTAGTGAGAGTTACAAATGATATTCTCATGGCCTCAGATAAGAATCTTGTGTCTGTTCTAGTCTTGTTAGATCTCAGTGCTGCCTTTGACACAGTTGATCACAATGTTCTTTTAGAGAGACTTGAACATGTTGTAGGGATCAAAGGAACAGCGCTAGGCTGGTTTAAATCCTACCTGTATGATAGATTTCATTTTGTAAATGTACATGACAAATCTTCTTCATACTCCAGGGTTATTTGTGGAGTACCACAGGGTCCAGTGCTTGGACCAATTCTTTTTACTATATATATGCTCAGGGACGAATTTTTGATTTCAGAAGTGGGGGGACACAGCAGGCTTGTGTGCATCTGTGGAGGAGGGTGTTATGTAAAGTTACAGACCCCTTGACACGTCACATGCCCAAGCTCCCGCCCCAAGCTTCTGACTTGGGGGCAAGAAGATGGTACAGCCCCGCTAGAGCTTTATATGTGAGAGGAAGGATCTTAAATTCTATTCTGAATTTAACAGGCAGCCAATGTAGGGAAGCTAAGACAGGAGAGATGTGATCTCTCTTTTTACTTCTCATCAGAACTCTAGCTGCAGCATTTTGGACAAGCTGAAGATATCTGTGTCTGTGTCTGTGTCTTCCTTCATGTGTCTCCTGATGTTTCTCCATCCCTCTCTAGATTCCCTTCTGTGTCTCATAGCGCCCTCATGTGTCTTTTGTCTGCATCTCAGTTAAGTGTCTTATGTTGTTACCCTTTTAAATCATTCCTCCCAGGTCAGCTCCAGCCTCTTTGTCCCCAGCTCAGTGCATGTGTGTGTGTGTGTGCGTGTGTGTGTGTGTGTGTGTGTGTGTGTGTGTGTGTGTGTGTGTCCTCCCAACTCTGTGTGTGTGTGTGTGTGTGTGTGTGTGTGTGTGTGTGTGTGTGTGTGTGTGTGTGTGTGTGTGTGTGTGCGTGTGTGTGTATGTGTGTCCACAGAGAGGGAATGCTCAGAAAGATGAGGAGAATCACTCCAGAGCAGGTCCTGATAGGCCTACTCAGTCTCTTAGCCTCTCCAGTAGCAGGTGATGGTCAACAGTGACAAAGGCTGCAGTCAGGTCCAGCAGGACCAGAACAGAACAGTCCCCTGCATCACTGTGAGTCAGAAGGTCATTAGAGACCCTAAGAAGAGCTGTTTCAGTAGAATGAGCTCTACGAAAACCTGACTGGAAGCTATCATAGATGTTATGTTCATCAAGAGCAGCTGTGAGTTGTTTAGCCACAACCTTTGCCAAGATCTTGGAGATGAACAGAAGTTTAGAGATGGGTCTGAAGCTGCTATGGAGAGAGGCGTCAAGACTCGGTTTTTTAAGAAGTGGGTGGATTACAGCATTCTTAAAGTAAGCAGGGACCTGACCAGAAACCAGAGAAGCATTAATTATAGAGAGCACGCTGGGACAGATGGACTGAAAAGCACTTTTAAACAAAGATGAGAGTAAGATGTCGAGGGGGCATGCAGAGGTCTTCATAGAGTTAACTAGTTTGGTTTACTCAGGCAAAGAAACCGGAGCAAAGCTATCTAGGATGACGGGCCTGGTTGGAGTCGGGAGAGGCAGCGATAAGGCTGAAGGAGAGATGCTAGATCTAACCTTATTGACTTTGTCCACAAAGAAAGACAGAAAGTTCTCACAGTCTGCAACAGAGTGGACGGAGGCTGTAGGAGAGGCAGGAGAGACAATGACTACGTTTACATGCAGCCAATATCCGGGTTATGATCGGGTTAAGGTCGGTATTCGGGTTTCTGAGTTGATAAGAATAACCCGTTTACAAGCATAAATAGAAGGAGTTACCCCTAACTTGCATAACCCGATTTAAATGCAGACGTTGGGGTAGTGTCGGGACGTATGGACTATGTCCAGACGCAACATGTGTCATTTCCGGTTCTTCTTGTTCCGGTATCCGTTAAAACAACAACATGTTTCCCAGTTCGGAAGAGATAGCGACCGCGTTTGTTTGAGCTTTATTTTCCTCGTCACTCCAAAAGTGTGGTGCTGTGCCGCGACTCGCCATGTTGCTCCCATATTGTTGTTTACTTCCGGTGTTCTGGCGCATACAAGACGTCTCGCTACTCAGAAGACCAAGATTCCTTGCGAAAAGAGCATGCGCAGAACACACGCTTTGATGGGGATATCCCAGTATGCATTTACACGACCAAACATTCGGGTTAGAAAAGGGTTACCCCAGGTGTAGTAACCGGGTTTTTAAAAACCCGGTTATGAGCATATCTGGGTTTTTGGCGGTGTTTACATGGACCTGCGGAACCAGGTTATTGTGAATATTTGGGTTTTAAAAGGGTTACTGGCTGCATGTAAACGCACTCAATGCTGCTGATGGTGTTAAACAGCACCTTGGGGTTCCCTTTGCTCTGGGACACCAGGTTGGAAAAATAGGAAACCCTAGCGTCTCTGACTGCAGAGTTAAAGGATATCAGAAGATCCTTTAGGTGCAGCAGATGGACGTTGAGATGGGTTTTCTTCCACAAGCGCTCAATTTTTCTGCATTGGTGCTTTAAGCTGTGAAGGCTGTCATTAAACCAGGGAGTAGAGTTCACTGCAGGACCTGATTTGGTTCTGACAGAACAGATGTTGTCCAGAATGGAGAGGCAGTGCTTGTTAAACTGAGAAGTTAAGGAATCTGGGTTGTTATCAGAAGAACAGGGTGTATCAAAAGCAGTAGAAAAATTGCTAGCTGTGCTCTCCTTAAGAAAACGAGAACTAACCATACGGCGAGCAGGAGGTGGGGACGCAGAATGCAATGGTGATCTGAAATATAAACGTCCTCAGGACAAACACTGTCAGCGTTTAGACTCAGGGTAAAAACAAGGTCTAGAGTGTGCCCCCTAGTGTGGGGCCAGAAACATGCTGGGTAAAGCTGAAGGAGTCCATAAGGCTGGAGAAATTCATGGCAAAGTTATCAGAGGGATCATCAACGTGGATGTTAAAATCACCTACAATCACCAGTCTGGACAGCTTCACAATGGAGGATAGAAAGTCACTAAACTCCTGGAGGAAAGAACTGTTTGTACCAGGTGGACGATAGACCACAGAACAGTAGAACGGGTCCTTACGCCCGACTTTAATCAGCTGCAGTTCCAAGGAAGCAAAATGACCAGAAGATGTAGAGCTACATGGAAGATGGTCTCTGAAAAAAATAACTAGGCCTCCACCATGACCAGAACCCCGGGGCTGGCTAAGAAAAAATAATCACTGAAGAGTTCAATCAGAACAGAATAATAAGTTTGCTGCCAAACTTCACTCAGAAACAGAAAATCCAGGTTTTTAGAGAGAATTTAATCATTGAGCAGGAAGGACTTATTGTTAACAGAGCGAGTATTTAATAGAGCCATGCTGAGTGAGGAGGAGGAATCAGAAACTACAGAAACAGCTGGAATTAGTGAACGTAAATTAGTATATTTAGGGTTAGGGTTAGGGTATATTATAGGATTACATAAAGCGCCACGCCAAAAGGGCGGGGATGAGGAGAAATGTCCAACTAAAATATTCAATATATATATATATATATATATATATATATATATATATATATATATATATATACACACAAAACTTAACAAGAGACGTCCTGTTAAGCAGAGACGCTCAGGGGTAATCCAAAAGGGGGAGTCAAAGGCCAGTCCAAGGTCAGAGTACCAGAAATCCTAAAGAACGAGCGTCTAAACCACTAATATTACTAAACCACCAAAGAACCACCAAGCCAACGCACACACAAGCACACTAGGAGAAGAGGGCAGTATGAACACTCGCGTACCCACACTTCCCTGTACCTTCTCCTTGAATGAAGGCAAGAGGGCAGCTTTTAACAGATGATCCAGGTGATTATCAAATGACCCACAGCTGGGCACAGGGAGACAGAGGAGGCAGAAGCCACACATAAAAAATAAACTAACTAGCTAAACTATTCCTGGATCACAGAAGGCGGGCAGGTTAAACACAAATTATCGCGCAGCGCTGTTCCCCAGCGCTGCGGAGTGTTCCCGAGATGTTAGCTTGCGCTAACAACACTAGCCTTGTATGTGATCCTACATCCGAAAACAACAAAACCTACAAGGGAGCCTCTGACGGTAAAACCCGGGACAAAGCGTCAGCGAAAACATTGTCGGTGCCCTTCTTGTGCCGAATCTCCAGGTTGAACTCCTGGACCACCAAAGCCCACTGCATCAGCCGTTGGTTGTGGTTGTACATGCGTGACAGGAATACGAGGGGGTTGTGATCTGTAAAGACGAGAGTTGTAAATTTACTGTTCCCAACATAGACATGGAAATGCTGCAAAGCCCAGATGAGGGCTAATGTTTCTTTCTCGATGGTTGCATAGTTTAACTGTGCCCAGTTGAACTTTCGTGAGAAATAGCAGACAAGGTGATCAAGTCCATCTGTATCCTCTTGGATGTGGACAGCTCCTGCACCGGTTTGGCTGGCGTCGACTTCCAGCTTAAAGGGCTGTGTGAGGTCTGGAGCTGCTAAAGCAGGAGCACAGCACAACAAGTTTTTCAACGAAACAAAAGCATTTTGACATTCAAGCGTCCATGAGAAGGGAACGTGAGGACTCAACATGTTGGTCAGAGGTTGAGCCACAACAGAGAGGTTCCGACAGAAACACCTATAAAACCCAGCCATACCTAGAAATCGCCGGAGCTCACGACGAGTCGTGGGAGGTGGAAAGAACACCATGGCCTGGATTTTATCTAAGAGGGCTCTTACTTTTCCATGGCCCACTTCTTTACCTAGATAGCGAACCGTGGCTTTTACAAACTCACATTTGGCCAAGTTCAAAGTGAGATTAACAAACTTGAGGCGATTCAATACTGTGCGCAAGGTTTGAACATGACTGTCCCTGTCATGAGTCTGCTGTTTTTCCCCCTGAGTCTATTTGCAGGTGGGCGTGTCGGAGAGCCTCAGCTGCTGCTGATTTCTCATCAGCAAGGCCAGGGGATTTAAGGAGTGGCGTGTCCACCCTCCAGCGCCGGTTGATACTCTCACCTGGGTAGCTTCCAGCCTCGTCCTGAAATTGTACACTTTTTTGCAATCTTGCTCTGCTTGTCCTGTTTAATTACCTGTCCTGCCCCCCCCCCCCCCCCCCCCCCACACACACACACACACACACACACACACACACGTCTTTACAGTCTTAGGTTCTTCGGAACAGGCAGCTACTGGTTTAGCTTGAGGAGAGTGTTTACCTCTCCTGTTTTCTGCTGGAACATATGACAATCCCAAATAAAATGACCTCTTTTGTGGCAATAAAAACACTCGAGAAGGTCATTATGATCAGACGGCTTAGGGGAGGGTCTCACAGTTCGAACCGAGTCGGTTTTTGACTCTCTGGGCCGATGAGTCAACGTGAACTCGTCGGCTAACAAGGCCGCAGAAGAGAGAGAAGCAACTTTTTGCTCATTTAGATACAAAGTTAGCCTTTCAGGCACGTGTCTCTTAAATTCTTCGATTAAAATAAGTTCCCTCAAATCGTCCAAGGAGTTAACTCCAGAAGCTGAGCACCATTAATCAAAAAGCACAGATTTGGAGTGAGTATACTCCACATAGTTCTGGTTAAGCCTAGGTTTTTCTAACCGGAAACGCTGACGGTAAGCTTCGGGAAAGAGCTCATGCACATTCAACACAGCACTCTTCACACACTCATAACTAGCACTGTCCATTAGAGACAGAGCAGAAATAACCTGGAGGACCTTACCTGAGAATTTGCACTGCAAGAGCAACGGCCACACGTCACGAGGCCACCGGAGGGTTAACGCAATCCTCTCGAAAACAGAGAAAAACCCTTTCACTTCAGTTTCTTTAAATGGTAGAAGGAGGGAGATGCACTTGCTTAGATCAAATGTGGCGGTAACGATGTGGAACCGGGCGAAGATGGTAAGGCGTCTTGGTGCAGAGCATGGGGAGGCGAAGACGAGGGCAGAGGCGGTAACGATGTGGAACCGGGCGAAGATGGTGAGGCATCTCGGTGCAGAGCATGGGGAGCCAAAGACGAGGGCGGAGGACGGTCGGCAGCCATCTGGTTCGGGGAAGTGGTGGCTTCCAGAGTCCTCATCTGTAGCTCAATCTCTCGGAGGCGTACCTCAGTGTCCATACTTTTAAGTTCCATTTCGTGTCGAAGAGCTTTCATGCGTCTTTTCCTCAGCCTGTAGCTTAAGGTGAGCGAGGCATAGCTGGAGCCGAGCACTGGTTAGCGGGGAGCGAGAAGGCGAAGCTCCAGGCGAAGCGGAGGTGGGCGGAGATCCTGCAGCGGCAGGGGTCTCCCTCATTGTGTCAGGCCGTTCCCGTTCTTCATCCGACGAAGGCGGCGATACACCAGGAGGGGAAGGCGGAGGTAGAATCCCCTGAGTCTCCAGATAGTCCACCACCAGCTGGCGAAGTGCATCCTTAGTTAGCTGCTTCGGGACTAATAAACTGAAGTGGCCAGCAACCTGCTGCAGATCGGCTTTGCGGCAACTCTCCAGCAGCTGGCGCGACAGAGCCGTCACAAACGCAGACAAATCAAAGGTTGCCATTACTCCATCTCTAAGGGACACAAAAACAAAGTTAATACTTTTATACACACACAAAAACGGGATAAAGTGGAATAAATCCTGGACGAGCCCCCACTCTGTTACATCCCTCAGCTCTCTAGGAGTGATGTGAAGGAGGGAGTAAAAGGTGTGTGCTGGTGAAATAATAACAGAGTACTTGTGTCTCAAAACAAAGGATTTTATTACAAACACAAAGAGCCTACAAAAGGGAAAAAGGATTAACATAAAGCGCCACGCCAAAAGGGCGGGGATGAGGAGAAATCCACAAAAATAAACAATAATGAACAAGAGTCTGCTTCTAGACCTGCAGAAAAAGACAAAAAAGCAAAAGAACAAAAAAATGGGACACAACAACAATACAACTAGATCAAGCTATCACTACGTCAACTTGATGAAGAAATATATAATCAACACTGTTTAACTGAAGAATCACACGATAATAAATCACAGTGCATTAAGTGCCCACCATAGTCTTAGGACCTGTGTTTAACGTGCCCAAGCCCATACTTTTGAGAGCACCATGTGAGCACCTGTGTGTGTACACGCGCTTGCTTATGAAAGGTTTGTCTATAGGAGCGTCCAACAGAGAGTGTGAGGGACCACAGATCTGCCCCCCAAAGATGCATAGGAGACGGGGGGAGCTCCAAGTCCCAGAGATCCAGGCGCTGCCACAGAACACAGGAACCCCAAGGAGACTGCAACCAGAAAGGCCCCCGTCCCCCTCGAGAGGCACAGAGGATCGCCCCGGGGGGCCACAACCAGCAGCCGGCAGAGTCCCGGGAGATATCAGCGGCAAGCCCACAGGCCCGCCCGCAGCCTCCCACCCCCTAGCCGGCCGAGCTCGGGACCCAGACGCGATCACCCCCGCCGGGGACCCAGCAGAGCCCAGGGACCCAGACCCCACCAGGCAGCCACCGGGATTGATCAGGCAGATGCCAAAAATCTTAAACCCTGTGACCCGGTTGCCACGAACACTCAGGCAGACCAAAGCACAACCCCCCACACCAGGTGTGGCAGGGGGAGGGGGGACGAATATCTATATAATCAAAAGAAGTTCCAGGAGAGGGGAGGAGTCAAAGGCCCCACCTGACATATACAGTCATACACAAACACAGTCACACACTCCCTCCCTCATGCTCACACATGCACATACAACCCAAGACTTACAAAAATACACGCCAGACACCCACTCATGCTCCCCATACACACCCTATTCACTCTGGTCCCGGTACTGCTGCACATTGGGTACAACCATCACCGGTAACCAGAGTTTGACCCTTTCTGCTGGGATGCTGATGGGCAGGCTCCCTCGCCCAACGCTGAGCACAGCAACCCACCACCCCAGACCCCAACCGGACGGCCGGATCTCCCTCCTAGCCTCCAGCCCCAGGAAGCCAAGCAACAACAGAGGTCCCCCTAGAGACCCCTAGTCTCCCTCCGCCTGCTCCAATATAGTGTTGTGTGTTTGTGAGGTGTATTCCATGGCTGTGGTGAGCGGGCAGTGTGGGCATCATCCGGCATATGCCAGCTGATGCCACCGTACCACCCCACTTACACCCTCA
Organism: Nothobranchius furzeri; assembly: GCF_043380555.1. Lineage (NCBI taxonomy): Eukaryota > Metazoa > Chordata > Actinopteri > Cyprinodontiformes > Nothobranchiidae > Nothobranchius > Nothobranchius furzeri. Next base: position 5,524,377 of record NC_091743.1, on the reverse strand, counting down.
GCCCTCTGTGTCTAAGTGCGGTTTAAAATTGGAAGTGGGCACCGGCACTTGGGATGAGGCTGAGATATCCCCCTGCCAAATGCTGTTGAATGTGCTCACTCCCAAGGCCCTAAGAGTGTGTTTGTGTGGAATGTTGTCAGTGGAAGTGTATAAGGTGCAAATAAAATTGGGGGGCAGGTTGCCACAGGAATGCAGAAATGGGGTCCATACCCTCACTCCCTGACTTGCCCAACCCCAAGGTCCTATGTGTATCTTCGTGTGATGATGTGAGGGAGCAGGGGGAGAGAAATATGCGGGGATGGGGAGGAACGGCTGGTTGGGCTTAGCCCTCCAGGGAGCCAGCTCCCCTACTGGCCCCAATAGGCACCTCTGTTGTCAAACTGCCACCCAGGGCATGGATACCCCAGCCCATCTTGCCAGGGCCCAAAGCAGCAGCATTACAGAGCCTCACGAAGTCCGAGGGCACCAACCCAGCCTCACCCCAGCAGAATAGCTATGCCCATCCCTGCATTTGCACAACTTCCAGAGTATATAAGACATGGGACATCCAGGTAAGGTTGGGTCCTCCCCCTCCTGGACCTCCCCCTCCCCTGTGATGGAACAGCAGAGGAGCCAAGGTCTACCTGAGGCCCCCAAACCCGGGCCAGGCACTGCTGCATGTTCCTGCCTTCTTCCCGGCAGCATAAATGTCAGGACCCGACCCCCAAGGCCCCGCACAGATCCTCACACCCAAACCCTGAGCCCCCAGGCCCCCCACCCAGACCCGCCCAGGGGCAAGGCAGCTGCCAGGCAGTGATCCATGGTCACCGCCAAGATCCCCAAGGGGTCCCACTCACAACCGCCAGTAGTCCACCCTCCCGAGGCAACCCAAGCACCCCCACAGGGGGGGGCAATGGCCCCCCAGTCCCAGACACCCCCAGTAAACTCACCTCCAGGGAACATCCGGATACTCCAAACTCAGACCCCCCACCCCCCCACCCACACCATCCCGCAGGACAACATCAACGGTCCCTCACCCTCGTTATGTGATGGAACCGATCAAAGGAGCCCAGAGAGATTGATCCGAAGTGGAAGCAGAGGCTATATCAAGTGTAATATGATCTAACAAAATATTTCTATACTGGTTAATGCAGAGAGTTTCTCTATTCTTCCAATTCAAGAGGATAGTTTTCTTAGCGATGCATATGGCAGTCAGAACCACGTGAACCACAGATGTTTCAATCGGGACATCGTCCAGGTTTCCCAGTAAACAAAGAGAGGGGGTGGTTGGGATATGACATTTCAGAGACTTTGACAGGTCTTCACACACTCTACCCCAAAATTCCTGGACAGGTGGACAGGACCACAGTGCATGAATGTAATTGTCAGGAACGTTGTTTGTGCAGTGTGTACAGGTGTCAGACGACACAAACCCCATCTTGAACATCCGATGACCTGTATAGTGTACTCTGTGTAGAATTTTGTACTGAATTAATTGCAAATTGGAGTGTCTGATCATTTTAAAAGTTTTTAAACAAGTTTGGGGAATCAGAAGTTCTGGTCAAAGCTGACTGATAGATCCACCTCCCATTTTTCAATAGGGATTGCTATTCTATCGTCTATTTTGGACAGTGTCTTATATACTTTAGACAGTAGTTTGGGGGGGGGGGGTTGAGATTATAAAAATAATTCTATTTCATTGAGCTTAAATTTGTGCTTGACTACAGATTTAATTTGGTGGTATTCTAAAAAGCTATTCTCATCTATTCCAAATTGGGAGACTATTCTATTAAATGGGATGAAGTCCAATCCTTCGTATATGTGTTCCGGGTATAGGATTCCTTTATTTTTCCAGTCCGGAAGGTTCATCATTTTAATATTTTGCAAAATATCAGGATTATTCCAGATAGGTGTGCGTCTGCATGGTACTAGTGAAGACTCTGTCATTTTAAGATACTCCCACCATGCTGTCAGAGAGGTGCTGATACAAATACTTTTGAAGCCTTCCTGTTTTCTTATGCTTGAGCTAATAAATGGTAAGTCTGAAAGCTCTATCGTATTGCAAAGTGTCTGTTCTATATCTAACCAGGACTCATCTAGTGGGTTGTCTTGCAACCATCTTGGTATATATTGCAGCCTGTTGGCTAATAATAATAATAATAAAAGTTCGGTAGATCCAGTCCTCCTCTGTCTTTGGTCTTCTGAAGTGTTTTTAAGCTAATTCGTGGAGGTTTTATAGGATTAACATAAAGCGCCATGCCAAAAGGGTGGGGATGAGGAGAAATGTCCAACTAAAATATTCAGTATATATATTTACACAAAACTAAACAAGAGACGTCCTGTTAAGCAGAGACGCTCAGGGGTAATCCAAAAGGGGGAGTCAAAGGCCAGTCCGAGGTCAGAGTACCAGAAATCCTAAAGAACGAGCGTCTAAACCACTAATATTACTAAACCACCGAAGAATCACCAAGCCAACGCACACACAAGCACACTAGGAGAAGAGAGCAGAATGAACACTTCCATGCCCACACTTCCCTGTACCTTCTCCTTGAATGAAGGCAAGAGGGCAGCTTTTAACAGCTGATCCAGGTGATTATCAAATTACCCACAGCTGGGCACCAGGAGACAGAGGAGGCAGGAGCCACTGAGGCCATCTTGTGGCCAAAAAGGGGCACTGTACGTAACACCGATGTTTACTAGATAAACCACACTTTAAGAGAAGTCTTATTCTCACCTGGATTTCTGCTCCATTACCTTTTTTCCTCCGACGTCTTCCCAGGACCGGATAAACATCGCTGGAGGCGCCCTGGTTAGAATCGTCGTTTTGCTCCGGGCTGTGCGCCACTCAGATAAACAAACAGGGAGGTAAGTCCTCGGTGCATCTTGAGCGATCGTGGACGAACGGAAGGACAAAAGAGTCTGGCGATCATAGGAGATGGTAGCAGGGGCACTACTGAAGAGGATCGCAGACAGGAGCAAGGTGGAAAAGAGGAGGTTAGTGGAGAAAATTTTGAAAAAGTGGCCGGTAACTGCGGCTAAGCCAAGCACAGGCGCCATCTTGTTACCGACCGGAAGCGGAAGTAGTAGTAGTTGTAAGTCTGTCTGCGCTGCTCTCTAATGTAATTCCTTTCATAAGGAATCATTTGCATAATTGTAGTGTCACTATTTTATTACATTTGTAGGAAAATATGAAGTCACGGCAGCAAAGAGAACTTGTAAACAAAGTAAAAGATGAACCAAAACAACACAAGCTAAAGAACCAACTTTCCTAAAGCTGCTTGTAAACAAAATATGTCATTAAAGTTATTGTCTATCATTGCAGAATATGTCGAGGATATCATGGAACTGGTCTTTGGAAAAGTTTTCCCTGAATCAAAACTACAAAGTCCGACTGGGGGAGGAGAGTAGGTCTATACTGTGGAGGGGGCGGAGTTTGCAGTTCCTTCTCCAGATTTAAAGAGACAGTACCCAAAATTCCCTCATTCTCAGACTCTCCTCAGAACAGGGGTAGATGAGGGGTCTAAAGAGCAACAATAATGAGGAAATCAGACCAAAGAACTGAAGTTGCAATGTGTTTAGACCCTAACTGAATGACTTAGATGTAAAAAGGAATAACTTAAAAGCATGTTATGTCTCCTTTAACCAGGGACGAAATTTTGATTTCAGAAGTGGGGGGGACACACCAGGCTTGTGCGGATTTGGGGTGGGGGTGTTATGTAAAGACCCTTTGACACGTCACATGCCCATCTCAATAATTTTTCCATCCTCAATATATATATATATATATATATATATATATATATATATATATATATATATATCAAAGTTAAAAAATGTACAACTCTATTATCATTAATATTTATTATCATTATTGAAGTGCAGTTTTGGCTGTTGACAATGGATAGGCCATTGTATTTATTGTTCTGGGTCTTTTTTATTGTTTTTGGTGCAACATTTTCTAACAGGGAGTGAGATTCTTTTTTTTATTTAATTTTTGTTTGTTATTTTTATTCATTTAGAAGTTCTGGTTCTGGACATTTCAATGTTAAATGAAGGTTTATTTGTTGCATTTTAAAGGGTGTACTTGCATTATTATGACATATTAACATTATATTAGTGGTTATTTTGGTCTAGATAATGTTGACAATGATATTGTTTATCATCAACAATTTTTTTGGACAAAATATCATCCAGCAAAATTTGTTACTTTCCCAGGCCTAGTCAAAAGTATAAAAAGTATTTATACATAAACGGTCCCTCCTGAGATCTGGCCGTTATTTCATTTGCTGTGTTAGAGGACATGCTGAACTAATGTTTTACACATGATCATCACCCTAACATTTGTCACAATGATCAATTTTATGTCTATCGTATCCTCATTATTTCAACCTCACCTGTGAGCCTCCAGCCTCTGCTCCATCTCCTCCAGGCTCTCGTCCTCCATCTCCTACAGCCTCTCCTGCTGTACCTTCACCGGTCTCTCCTCCTGCATCTCTGTCAGTCACCTGAAAAAAAGATGCATGAACTATAAACAGTGGGAGATTTTGGAATGGAACAAACAGAAATATTTACAGGATGGTTCTAGTATGATTCACAATTATTATTAATATAATGTGTAAATTATTCATTACCAATTTGAGTGTATAAAAACATATTAAATATGTTTTTCCCTTAAAAGTGTTTAAACAGTTGTTGCATTTCAACACACAAAAAATAAATGGAAAAAATAAGATAAATCTAATGAAAAGTGTACATCTTTGACATTAAGCTTAAAAAATCTGTTGACGATGATACTGTTCATTTTTCAGAGCTTTTTAATGTGAAAATATGCATTGCAATAGATAAGTTTACAATAAAGTTAAATGATAAAAGTTTTGAAGTTACACTTCTACTACTACTACTACTAGTAATAATAATTATGATGATAATAGTAATAATAAAAACATAATAATTATAATAATACGAATAAATTGTGTCTGAGGAGTCAGTTATGTGGAGGAGATTAGTTTGTAAAAGTTAGTTTTGAGTATGTTTGTGAAGGAGGAGGTGAGTCTGCAGGGGTGTCACATGTCCAACTTACGTTTTGACTTTGAAAGAAGTCTCTTATATCCACTTTCGTTTCTTGACATGCTGCCGCCTGGCTGTGCATAACTACCAAAGACTCACAAATGAACACTTATTCAAATGTTATGTAATGAAAGCTGAGCTGAGCTCTGATATTACACAGCGTCTAGTTGACGATGTGACTCAGTACCGGTGTTCCCTAGCGGCTCCAAACTAGCAAAACAACGTGAGCACGTTCTGTTTACTACTTGGAGTGACAGCAGCAACAGCCAATAATACGTTAGCAAGTATCAGCAGAGCCAATAGATTAGCTTTTGGGTGGGTCTAATAGGAAACCGGTTTCCGTTTCGGTCCTAGTGCTCAATCAAATCCATTTAATGGAGCGTAACATTGTTTTTGGACGGAAAAAAGTGAAGGGGACCGAAACTGCCTTTTGAAAAAGTGGGGGGGACATGTCCCACCCGTCCCCCCCCAAAATTACGTCCCAGCCTTTAACACTATCGTCTCTCATTTATTTGGTGTGATTAAAATATTTTCATTACTGCTGTTTAAGCATAAGTTCCGGTTGACCCCAACTTTGTTTCATTGTTAAGTTGTTGGTGTGGTTTTCATTGAATATATTGGACCACCGTGCCTTTGTGAACATTAGCGGATCTACTGGTTATCTATTGAAAACGCCACCTTGGGAATTGCACCCAAGGAATACAACAGGTCATGTAAGTTCATTTTTTGCCCAGGAAGTTGGGAGTCGTATTCAGAGCTTTATAATAACAATTTATTACCAAAAAAAAAAAATTAAAAAAAATTAAACTATGAACTAAAATAAAAGCCCATAGCCGAAGCTTACCAGTGGGATGGGGGACCCCCACAGGCCAGTAGCAACTCCACCCACCACCATATCACCCGCTGTGGACGCACGCACGCATGCACGCACGCACGCACACACACACACACACACACACACACACACACAGTGCTGCAAATCAAAAGACACACAAAAAGACTGGAGATGCCACCACTGCGGTGAGACCACCACATCTACTGGGAGCCTCTGCTGCGATGGAAACACAACCAAATTAACACATAGAAAAGGATTTAAAAAAAGAAAAGTCCTGAGTGACAGTTCCCCCCTCCCAGTGTACTCTGTGTTACTGGACACTCCGTCGGCGCTCCAACGCCGTACCGACCTGCAGTGTGGCCCCGTTGGCCCGATGGCCAGTAAGAATGATCACCAGTGGCTCCATACCCCTTGTTCCAGGCCAGCTGCTCTGGTGTGCCGTCCTTTCTACACTTCACCATGCAGTTATCCTTTGCTCGCTCCAGGCCAGAGGGGCAAGTGACAGAGCAAAAGCATGCACTACTGTAGGGTGGATGGAGAAGGACCAAGCTCCTCCACCCTTTTTAGTCCGTGCAGAGAAGGGACCAAATGGCTTGTGCCTGAGGGAATGGCAGCAATCAGAAACTGGCTGTGTCTCAATTCAGGGTCTGCATCCTTCGAAGGACCCAGTCTACTCGGCCGACGTGGGCTGGGTCCTCCGTCGGCCGGGTAGACCGGATGTTAACGGCTGTGAATTTGGACAGGCCTAGCCTTCATGAACTCCCGCCTCTCCCTCGGCGAACATTCCGTCGCCTAGCAACCGTGGAACCGCTGAGTAGAAGGGAGAAGGAACTTTAAACGATGGAGCTCGAAGTTTTATTTAGATCTTTAATCATTTCCTTGACTGTTGGAGAGCTAATTTGGAGAAAACACTTTCGACAAGCTGAGCCTGAGCAAAGATGTGATAATAGTTTTTAATACTTTCTAAGGGTCTTAATTTGACCAAAACCGATTTATCACCTTTTAAGACTTTAAGACCCAGCGGATACCCTCTAGTAAACAATTCACATTTGTAATCCAAAATAAAATTCAAGAGTTTAATGCAGAACTGTTTTTATTTAGATATTTCTTTTATATGTACATGTTTAATCTTTATTAACAATTTTCTTCTAGCAAAGTAAAAAGCTGTCAAAGTTCTCCCTTCTCTCCTGTGCCCTCTGCTGCTCTGCCTCCCTCTGCAGCCTCATGTCCTCTCTGATCAGCTCCAGAAGCTGGTCATCGCTGTCACCTTCTCCTGGATGCCCATTTTCTCCAGAATAGTCTTAACAAATGTAAGAAAAAACAACAGGAAGAGAAAAGTGGACAACGGGTTATTCCTTTCATGTTTTCGCAGAAAAAAATTAACTCAAACGAGTTTTTAAAATATGAGATGTTATTGTACCTCCATGCCACAGCCGCCGAATACTTTGCTCCAGTGATCATGTGGTCCATCTTCGCCCTAAGCTTAATAAATTCCCTGGTTTTCTCTTTTGTCCCTAAAATACAAACTTCTATTAAAATCAGGGGGAAACGTAGCGGGAGAAGTACGACACCGAGCGGCCGAACATACGAGCCGAGACCGCAACACAAGCACTTTTACTGTAACATTTCTAACTAAAATAACGTTCATGTATCACCAAAAGTCCTTAACCTAACAGTTTTCAAGTTTATAGTGACATTTATATGCGCAATCCTCTCCGACAGCTCCCGTTTCACTGTCCGCCGTTTTTCTGCCGGCCGGCCCGCAAGGCATCTTGGGAAATGCTACCCATTGAAGGATACACCGGACCCATCCTTCATTCAGGCGAAAAGAAGGCCGGATTCGTCGACCGCATTTGAAGGAGTCTTCAAATTGGGACATGCCTAGTCGCGGCGCTGCCACCTGGGCCCTGACTGGCTGGCTCCCTAATCAAGGAAAGTGGGAGCAGGTGGAGCAGTTCAGTCCACTCTGCCACATCTTGAATTTCTGTTAGTTACTGATTTCAGCCATCAATGTTTGTAGTACATTGTACCGGCTTTTACTGCATTAGTTCTAGTCACCTTCAGCCTAATCAGTGTTTTCTGTTGCTTAGTAGTTCATGGCTGACCACTTTGTTATCCACTCAATGCCTCATTATACTTTGTTAGTTTTCTACTCTAGGTTAAGTCACCTTACAGTTAGTAACCCCTGGTTAGCCTTCCTACCTGATCTCTGTTAGTTTTAATTATGTTAGTTTTAGTACCAGTTTCACAGCTTTAATTCTGGTCTGCACTTCTCCTTACACCATGTTTTCACCTACTTAGTAATTGCTGATTGACCACATTTAGTTCTCTTCACGATCTTTAATTTATATTATGTTAATTTTCTAGTTTTAGTCTTCATTGTTTCCATTTTTATGTTTGTTATGTCTGCCTTTATTGCTGTAAAGCACATTGAGTTGCCTTTGTGTAGGAAATGTGCTATATAAATGAAGCTGTCTGGTTTTGTCCAGCTCCTAATCCTCTCCTAAGCCCTCTGGAATAACTAAGAGGAGAAGACCATGTATTATAAACCACTAATAAAACTGAAACAAACTTCAAAACCATTCGACTGTTTGTATTTTAATATTGTGGTGTTTCACAAACTAAACCCAGCTCCATGTGCTCCCTTTCCCCTCTGGACAAACTGTGATGGTGTGTCCTTGTAGTTTTATAAACTGAAGCAAAAATCTTTGCTGTGAACTAAATTTACTGTGCATCTTCATTCTTTTGCCCTTCATTTTCAAACAGTTTCTTTTTCCTACTCGGAATTCTTCTTTCCGAGGAGAAAGTGAACCCACCATTAGCTGATAGCAACAAAAGCTAAATTATCAAGCTAACATTATCTTAAACAGTTCATTTACCTGCTGGAGCAGATTAAGAAGATGATAGCTCTCTTAGGACGTTGTCAGTGTTGCTATCATCACCCATCAGAATCAGAATCAGCTTTATTGTCTATGCCAGCATCCTGAGGCATAGAAATGTGTCTCTGCAGTAAAGTCCGTCCAAGGTTACACACACAAAACATGTAGAACAAAACAGACACAGGCAGACCACGTACCACCCATCGCATTTAGTGAAGTAGACCCAAAATTTAGAGTGCGTTCTTTCTACCATGGTGCTTGCTCTGTTTACATCTCGCCTGCAGTGACTGACGACATAGCGCTCTTGCACATGCACTGCTATCTATCTTGGGAAATCAGTTACCGAATGCAAGAGTGTAAGTGGCAAAAGGTACCAAAACAAGGCACAGTTTCATCTCATGTGAATCGGTCGTTGCCGGTACCACGGAATTCAATCGGTGCCTATTCAGCTGGCTACTTACGTTAATGCCAGCACCACTGGGAGTCAAAGCCACGTCAGCACATTGGCGGTGTTTCACAGAAACAAACCATTTTATTTCTGGGTATAAAAGTGTAGTGATTCGTTAGTTACATCTTAAGTAATGACCCATAAAACGTGACATTCCATAGGAAATATGAAATCAATTTGATGTATCTTTGAACATTAATTTAAACAGAAAACTGGAACTTTTTACTGCAGGGATTGGGTAACACTTCGTATTAACCCGGAGTCAAAAGAGAGAGAGAGAGAGAGAGAGAGAGAGAGAGAGAGAGAGAGAGATAGATAGAGAGAGAGAGAGAGAGAGAGAGAGAGAGAGAAGTTTTAAAGTTTAAGAAGATTTATTTCTAAACAATTTAAAACAAGGCTAACTAACTTTAAACACTGTGTGTTGAATGGATCTAGGTGTGAATGAGGCAAGATGGATGGTGTAAATGTGGAATTTTATCAGAACTCTCGTTTCCAGAGAAACGTTAGTTCTGTCCTCCTTGAACCGTCACCTTATCGTGGTGGAGGAGTTTGAGTGCCCTAATGATCCTAGGAGCTATGTTGTCTGGGGCACTTAGTGCCCCTGGTAAGGTCTCCCATGACAAATTGGTCTTAGGTGAAGGGTGAGACAAAGAACGGTTCGAAGGATCTTTCATGGCGGTTAAAACGAAGAGTCGGAGTACCCGGCCCGGAGGGTTACCGGGGTCCCACCCTGGAGACAGGCCTGGGGTTGGGGCCCGTGAGCGAGCGCCTGGTGGCCGGGCTTTCGCCCATGGGGCCCGGCCGGGCCCAGCCCGAACCGGATACATGGGCTCGTCCAACTGTGGACCCACCACCCGCAGGAGGAACATGAAGGGTCCGGTGCAATGCGAATCGGGTGGCAGACCAAGGCGGGAGCCTTGGCGGTCCAATCCCCGGACAAGAAAACTAGTTTTTGGGACATGGAACGTCACCTCGCTGGCGGGGAAGGAGCCGGAGCTTGTGGCAGAGGTTGAGCGGTACCGGCTAGATATAGTCGGACTCACCTCGACACATTGCATTGGCTCTGGAACCCGAGACCTGGAGAGGGGTTGGACACTCTACTTTGCTGGAGTTGCTCCGGGTGAGAGGCGGAGGGCTGGGGTTGGCTTTTTGTTAGCCCCGAGACTCTCTGCCTGTGTGTTGGGGTTCACCCCGGGGGACAAGAGGGTAGCTTCCTTGCGCCTTCGGGTCGGGGAACGGGTCCTGACTGTTGTTTGTGCTTATGGGCCAAATATCAGTTCAGAGTACCCACCCTTTTTGGAGTCCCTGGGACGAGTGCTAGATAGTGCTCCATCAGGGGACTCCATTGTCCTGCTGGGGGACTTCAATGCTCACGTGGGCAATGACAGCTTGACCTGGAGGGGTGTGATTGGGAGGAACGGCCCACCTAATCTGAACTCGAGCGGTGTTTTGTTATTGGACTTCTGTGCAAGCCGCAGTTTGGCCATAACGAACACCATGTTCGAACATAAGGATGCCCACCGGTACACTTGGTACCAGGGCAGCCTAGGTCACAGGTCGATGATAGATTTTGTAGTCGGATCATCTGACCTGCGGCCGTATGTTTTGGACACCCGAGTGAAGAGAGGGGCGGAGCTGTCAACTGATCACCACCTGGTGGTGAGTTTGATCAGATGGCAAGGGAACATGCCGCGTAGACCTGGCAGACCCAAACGCATAGTGAGGGTCTGCTGGGAACGCCTGGCAGAAGAACGTGTCAAGACGGTCTTCAACTCCCACCTCCGGCAGAGCTTTGACCACGTCCCGAGAGCAGTGGGGGACATTGAGTCCGAGTGGGCCTTGTTCCACTCTGCGATTGTCGAGGCGGCTGTTGCTAGCTGTGGTCGTAAGGTGGCCGGTGCCAGTCGTGGTGGCAACCCCCGTACCCGCTGGTGGACACCAGAGGTTCGGGGAGCCGTCAGGCTGAAGAAGGAGGCCTACAGGGCGTGGCTGGTCTGTGGGTCTCCGGAGGCAGCAGACAGGTACCGGATAGCCAAGCGGGGTGCAGCAGTGGCAGTTGCCGAGGCAAAATCTCGGGCGTGGGAGGAGTTTGGTGAGGCCATGGAGAAAGACTATCGATCGGCTCCAAAGAGGTTCTGGCAAACTGTCTGGCGCCTCAGGAGAGGAAGGCAGCAACTCGCTCACACTGTTTACAGTGGGGATGGGGAGCTGCTGACGTCAACTGAGGCTATAGTCGGACGGTGGAAGGAATACTTTGAGGAGCTCCTCAATCCCACCAATGCGCATTCCGAGGAGGAACCAGAGCTGGGAGGCCTGGGGATGGACTGTCCGATCTCGGGGGCAGAAGTTGCTGAGGTAGTCAAACAACTACACAGCGGCGGAGCCCCGGGGACGGATGAGGTTCGTCCTGGGTATCTCAAGGCTATGGATGTTGTAGGGCTGTCATGGTTGACACGTCTCTACAACATTGCGTGGTCATCGGGGGCAGTTCCTAGGGAGTGGCAGACCGGGGTGGTGGTCCCCATCTTTAAGAAGGGTGACCTGAGGGTGTGTTCCAACTATAGGGGGATCACACTCCTCAGCCTCCCTGGAAAGGTCTACGCCAAGGTACTGGAGAGGAGGGTCCGATCGATAGTTGAATCTCAGATAGAGGAGGAGCAATGTGGTTGTCGTCCTGGCCGTGGAACTGTGGACCAGCTCTATACCCTTGCAAGGGTGATGGAGGGGGCATGGGAGTTTCCCCAACCAATCCACATGTGCTTTGTGGATTTGGAGAAGGCTTATGACCGTGTCCCCAGGGGCACCCTGTGGGGGACGCTCCAGGAGTATGGGGTGGGTGGCTTTCTGTTAAGGGCCATTCAGTCCCTTTACCAGAGGAGCGTGAGTTTGGTCCGCATAGCCGGTAGTAAGTCGGACCTGTTCCCAGTGAGGGTTGGACTCCGCCAGGGCTGCCCTTTGTCACCGGTTCTGTTCATCACTTTTATGGACAGAATTTCTAGACGCAGCCGTGGTGTGGAGTGTGTCGAGTTTGGTGGCAGGAGAATCTCGTCTCTGCTTTTTGCGGATGATGTGGTCCTCCTAGCTTCATCCAGCTCTGACCTTCAGCTCTTGCTGGGTAGGTTCGCGGCCGAATGTGAAGCGGCTGGGATGAGGATCAGCACCTCCAAATCTGAGACCATGGTTCTCGACCGGAAAAGGGTGGCTTGCCACCTCCGGGTCGGGGGAGAGGTCCTACCTCAAGTGGAGGAGTTTAAGTATCTCGGGGTCTTGTTCACGAGTGAGGGTAGGAGGGATCGGGAGATCGACAGGCGGATTGGTTCGGCGTCTGCAGTGATGCGGACGCTGAGCCGATCTGTCGTGGGGAAGAGGGAGCTGAGCCAGAAGGCCAGGCTCTCGATTTACCGGTCGATCTACGTCCCAATCCTCACCTATGGTCATGAGCTTTGGGTAATGACCGAAAGAACGAGATCGCGGATACAAGCGGCCGAATTGAGTTTCCTCCGTAGGGTGGCCGGGCTCAGCCTTAGAGATAGGGTGAGGAGCTCGGACATTCGGGAGGGACTCGGAGTAGAACCGCTGCTCCTCCGGATCGAAAGGAGCCAGTTGAGGTGGTTTGGGCATCTGGTCAGGATGCCTCCTGGACGCCTGCCCGGGGAGGTGTTTCGGGCATGTCCTGCCGGCAGAAGGCCCCCGGGTCGACCCAGGACACGTTGGAGAGGTTACATCTCCAATCTGGTCCGGGAACGCCTTGGGGTCCTGCCGGAGGAGCTGGTGGACAAGGCCGGGGAGAGGACGGCCTGGAGCTCCCTAGTTGGGATGCTGCCCCCGCGACCCGGACCCGGATAAGCGGAGGAAGACGAAGACGACGTTAGTTCTGTGTGGGAGCGAATGTTTTGCTCTAAACTACAGTCGGCGTTTCAAAACCACATTCAGACGCCATATTGCCACTCTAAATACCCCTGGCGGAGACCTCCGTTGTAGATCCAGAATGCTAGGTCCACGGACCTCCCTTTGGTACCAGAGCCGATGAAACAGCGTACGGTACGACAGACTAGTCTTGGAATGCCTCCGGGTAAGTGACTGGTGTTTGACAGCGTCAGCGGGACCCTGAAGGGTCAGTGAATTCAGCTTTACTCTGAAGGAGTGTTGCGTTCAGGTGGAGCTTGCAACAGGTTTTATTATTCACCTTGTCAAGGTTCTTGTAGTTAAAAAGTTACGAGTGGCCGGCTCAAAACTCTAGAACGTTTGAATTGAGTTAAGGGTGACGTGGGAATTAGTTTTATAATTCAGATGTTTTTGATTTATGGTCGAATCAGAATTTGACTACAAAATAAACATGGCACAGACCACGCCACGCATCAGAAAGGAAAGCTCTGATTGGAGAGACAAAAGGAATGTCATGTGACTTTAACATTACATTTGATCAGTCTAGTGTCTAGTTTAAAGTTATATTACTATTATATACTGTCATACGATTATAATATCAAGTAATTAATATTCTCATTTCATAGATTGATTGAACATTAGGCTTCACATGATTATTTGGACTAACAAAGTTATTTGATTATTATTTTAGTTCTTGGTCTTCTTTCTTCTTTCTTGTGCTGTAGGAGGAGGCAAATAGCTATTGAAAACAGTTTAGATGCAGAGGCATCAAATGTCATGTTCTGTGTCCCTTTGTTCCCCAGCTCCTCCAGTTCCCACTCCAGGTCCTCCTTTTGTGTTCTCTTAGAGCCCTCATGTGTCCTTTGTCTGCATCTCTGTTGTGTGTCTTAAGTAGTAGCTCCAGCCTCTTGTTCCCCAGTTCATTGTATGTGTGTATGAGTTTGTGTGTGTCAGTATGTGTATGTGTTTGTGTGAGTCCTTCCCATAGTCTTTAGGTTTAGTTTTGTGTTTTATATAGTTTTACGTTTATCTGCCCTCCACTGGTTCTCTTCCCCATCCAGATAATTGTGGTCACCTGTCTTCCCTCCAGCCTCACTCCACACACCTGCTTCCTGTTTCCCTAATTGCTCCTCCCTGTCTACATAAGCCCTGTCTTGTCTCTGTGTTGTGTCGGTCCATTTTTGCCGTCAGTGTGTTTGTTGTATTTCTGTCAGCGGTTGTTCGTGCTCTGTCTGAGCTTTGTCTCTTATTCTTCGTGCTCCTTGTGAGTTTTTTTGGTCTCCTGGTTTTTTGTGCTTTAAGTGAGCTTTGGGTAAACTGTGCTCTGGACTTCTGGACTTTAGGCTCGCTGCCTGGATTTATTTTTGTTTCATCCATCAAATAAAAGGATTTTTACTTTACACCATCTTCTGCCTCGTGTCATCCTGGGTGATCTGCATTTTGGGTTCTAAACATCCCCACATCGTGACATCAAAGGCCTTGAGCAATATCTCAAGGAGATTAGTGCTTCGTGAGGAGAGAGGGGAGATGACCTTTAGGTCATTTCATTCCGCTACAAAAGCAAACCAAAAAAACTCGTATTTTAGATAAATGACATCCCAATAGTGCCAACGGTAATGTTTTTTCATATACTGTAGTTACCTTTGCTCTCAAAGATTTAAAATGGCATGATGTGGAACCATTAAGGGGGCCAATTGTACGTCGTTATGTACGTGTGAATGATAGGATTTTTCAGGAATTTTTGTCTGTGATTTTAAGTTCCCAGAGTCGAGACACAAACATTTTTGTACTATATATTTTGGATATACTGGGGAAAAACTGTAACTGTAAGGTCTTGTGATCTGTGACTCAAAGAATGGAATCTGTGTACTTCTACCTAAGATTGTGAATTGGTAAAGCTATTGTTTGTGCCTGTGAAAGATTTCTCTATGACTTCAAGATCCCAGTGACAAAAACACAAAATTTTCACACTAATATGTCAACAATACATTTACACACCAGAGGCAGTTTTGACGACGTATTTTTTATTAAGCACTGAAAATTAATAGGAGAATAATCAACCTTGCTGACCCAGAGCCAGCTGACAGAATGAACAACCTGAATTCACAGAACCAATCAAAAACCTTTTCTCTGATGTGATTCTCTTATTGTATCCATCTCTGCAGATTGCCAATTATTTTGAGGTTCTTTTTGGATTAATATTGAAAAATATTATATTTTAGAAGAAATTGGTTTGAGAAATTAAAACAATTCCAAAGCCTTGTGATTTTATTATTGCTTTTTATTAGAAGTAAATATTAAAATTATTTGACTTAAAAGTTTGGAAAGACATAAAGATTTCATTTTCACTTAATATTCATATACTAAATATTTACAAAATGCATCTAAAACCCAGCAGGTGACATCATCTATATCTAAAATATAAAAACACTCAAGTCAATGTGATAAGCTGTTTTCAAAAATGTAAAATAATTATAAAACAAACTTGTCCTAGCTATTTTACATTTGCTTGAATTATTTCCAATTAATAAACTATTTAGCTTAGTGAAGTTCAGTAGAAAGATAGTATTAAACAAAGGAGTTAACCAGAAACCAGCCAGATGCATCAAGAATGAATGGTTGCCTTTTACAGTCTCAACAAATGCTTGCTGCATTTGCTCTCAGAGGTCAAGTGATATCCGGAAATGTTGTGCCCTTTGGGCTAGATCTTTAGCAAACTCTTTTACCTCCAACAGAGCCTGCTTATCGGGAAAGTGCAGAGCTGCTTTCTTGGTGGCCACCGCCAGCTGCTTCAGGAGAGCACACAGGTGGTTGCTCTTACATAGCAGGCTTTGGGACAACTCTTGACGATGGGCTTCCTTACAAAGGGTGTCAACCAACCTCTGGCCCACCATGATGACCAGTTTACTTTGAGAGATAAACTTCTCTGGGGGCTGGCCATTGTGAAGACTGTCCACAAATGCTCCAATAGCCTTTTGAAGAGCTCCAAAATAAAGGCGGCAGTGCTCTGACAAGGAAGGAAGGTGCTGTTCTTTGGTACTGCTGGAGTCAGAGGGCCCCATGTTATCATTCTGAAAGCAAAAGGAGAAGGAGTGAACCAAGAGGTATTAGGGACTAAATATTGCCTGTATGCTTCTGGCTACAGGGTTCCAGAATAACCGATTACAAGTTTTTAAAAGACACAAAGCTGTTGGCTTTACCGTTTCAGAGGTTGGTGAGATATTTTCTTTTGGTTCTTTTTCTTCTTTCTCCTGCTTCTCATCTTTAACCTTTGGGGGGAAAAAGCAACCATAGATTGAAATGTTTGTTTTTAGCTATTACTGGCTGTACCATCAATCATGTTCATTAAAGTAGCATACATCATTTTTAGAAATTTGTAAAAGTGATAGTTTTAGCCTGTACTGTAATGTAATGTAGGCAATGTGTAACCTTTTATTTTGATGGCCCTGTCCTGCCCCATGCAATTTGGATCAAGTGCCACTCAGCATTAGCCAATAGCGCGAGACATCTGCTAACGCAGGGTACAATATACACGCAGACTTCTGGGGGAGCTCCCCATCCTATCTCATTTTCAGTCTTGCCAACTCAGTTACTTTGATGCTATTCATAATAACCTCCCCCCTAACAACTTTTTGACCTAAAAGAACCTAGCGACAAACTTGGTGGATTTCTGAGTACCCTTTGCAACTTTCTGTAGAACTTTCTTGTAGGTATTCCCTGTAGATGTATTAAAAGAAAGAAAAAAAACAGTTTGCACTCAGAACCGTCCTTCTCAGAGCTAGGAAAGAGAGGGATCTGCACATGTACATGAGGATGAACATGATCATGTCACACTGACTGACCATTTATAAACCTTTCTCAACCGGGCCAATGAGCAGGGTACAGCTGCAGACCGCCAATGCGTGACCGCCAATTTACACCTGCTGCAGGTTCATGCTCCGACTGTTTACATTGCAGGCATGAATCTGCTGCCTTAGGGTGTGCAGCCGCCAGACACTTTGGCCCTGTTTGCTTGTAATTTAACAATCCCAGTCCATATTAAATCTCCACAGGTGACCAGCATGACTACACTCTCGCACAGATGCCAGTTGGCCATGGAGTGGGCTTCCCAGCGGTCCCCGGAGCCCTTTGTAGCTTCTTGGGTTAGCTAAGTTAGCTAGCAGCTACACTGGTGTCATTTATAGCTTCACATATTTTCCCATTTTTCGATTGTCTGGGTGTGACTCAGTCAAAAAGAAGCACTGGTGGGAACCTTCCATTTTTGGCTTCAAGTTGCCCCATGGTGGAGAAATGGGCAGGCTCTGTCCATATTTTTATATGTCGATGTTCTGAGCCCAGAAGATGTTATTCTTAGAAGATGAGCAACCATAAAAGATCTAAAATCAGTGATTTTAGGTGAAGCCTACAATAGATGGATCCTAATAAAACATTTCACGTATCAGCAGTGAACCTGGTATCCCGACGGTTGGAACTCTTGTTCTATTGTTGCAACTACAACCTCCACAAACTAGATGTTTCTTTGGTGTTCGTTCTCCATGGAACAATCAGATCACTGATGTATGATGGAGCTTGATTATTAAGAGCTTTATATGTGAGAAGGAGGATCTTAAAATCTATTCTGAATATAACAGGTAGCCAATGTAGGGAAGCTAAGACAGGAGAGATATGATCTCTCTTTTTAATTCTCATCAGAACTCTAGCTGCAGCACTTTGGACAAGCTGAAGACTTTTAAGTACATTCTGTGGACTTCCTGAGAGTAATGAAGTACAGTAATCCAGTCTTGGTGTAATAAATGCCTGAACTAGTTTTTCAGCATCACTCCTGGAAAGGATGCTTCTAATCTTAGCAATATTCCGAAGGTGGAAAAAGGAAATCCTACAAACTTGTGAAACCTGGGATTTGAAAGACATGTCCTGGTCAAAGATAACACCAAGGTTCCTTACTTTGTTCTCGGAGATTAATGTAATGCCATTCAGGTCAGGTGACTGACTAAACAATTTTCTTTTCTGATTTTCAGGTCCAAAGAAGATAACTTCAATCTTGTCTTGATTTAAAAGCAGAAAGTTTAGAACCATCTAATTTTTTAATTCTTCAAGACAAGCCTGTAATCTAACTAACCAATCAGGTTCATCAGGGTTAATGGATAAATACTTCCTACAGTTCTAACATCAAGAACTGGAATAGCTGCCACGTTCATTCTGAGTATAACTCCAAAACCTTTAATCGCCATTTCACGTTATTAAATGTGTTATTTTCAGAAGCGTTCTCATTAAGACGAGATTTATATCACATTGTAATGAGAAAGTTGCACGTTTTTATGAGAATATTTCTCGCTAAAACAGGATTTTACGAGAATCTCGTAATTACAAGATACCAATCCTTTTTTTTCCGCACACTGACGGTAATATGCTGCCGTAAAAATGTTTCAAAAATCTTCAGTGAAGAAAAGGAAATGTTGTGTGCATCTGCAGAGTAGTTTCTTAAAGCCGAACACCAGACATGTGATAACACCCCATCAAACAAATATGTGTGTGTGTGTGTGTGTGTGTGTGTGTGTGTGCATGCGTGTGTGTGTGATATGTGACAGGCCAAGATCTACCACACCAGACAAATCCCAAGGTGTAGGCTATGCAAAGACCCTGAGACAATCCACCACATAACTGCAGATGCTGGCAGGGAAAGCAAACATGGAACTCCACAACCAAGTCACTGGCATCATGTACAGAAACATCTGTGCAGAGTATGGACTGGAAGCCCCAAGGTCAAAGTGGGTAACACCCCCTAAGCTGGTTGAGAGCAAGAGAGCAGAGCTCCTGTGGGACTTCCAGATCCAGACTGAAAAAATGGTGACGGTAAACCAACCGGACATTGTGGTGGTGGACAAATAAGAGAGGACAGCTTTTGTGGTTGTGTTCGATACTAAGTGATGCAACATCAGGAAAAAAGAACATGAGAAATTAGAGAAGTACCAGGGCCTCAAAGAAAAACTTGAGAAAGGCTGGAGGGTGAAGACATGAGTGGTGTATTTTTAAATGTATACTGTGAAGTATGGTGGTGGAGGCATCATGGTTTGGGGCTGCTTTGCTTCGTCAGGGCCTGGACAGATTACTATCATCAAAGGAAAAAGGAATTCTCAAGTTTATCAAGACATTTAGCTGAAAATCTATATACAAAATCTATTAAACATCTGAAGCTCAGCAGAAGATGGGTGACACAGCAGGACACCGACCCAAAGCCTATAAGTAAATCAACAACAGAATGGCTTAAACAGAAGAAAATATGCCTTCTAGAGTGGCCTAGCTAGAGTGGTGACCCCAACCTAATTGAGATGCTGGCCTGACCTCAATGAAAGGATTCACACCAGACATCCCAAGAATATTGCAGTTTTGTAAAGAGAAAATATCAAGAATTACTCCTGACCTTTGTACAGGTCTGACCTGCAACTACAGGAAACATTTGGTTGAAGTTATTGCTGCCAAAGCAAGTTTAACCAGTTATTAAATCTAAGGGTTCAAATACTTTTTCTTGCAACTGTACAGGTCCTTCTCAAAAAATTTGCATACTGTGATAAAGTTCATTATTGTCTGTAATGTACTGATAAACATTAGACTTTCATGTATATTCGATTCATTACACACAACTGAAGTAGTTCAAGCCTTTTATTGTTTCTAATATTGATGATTTTGGCATACAGCTCATGAAAACCCACGATTCCTACTGTATCTCAAAAAAATTTGCAGATCATGAAAAGGTTCTCTAAATGAGCTATTAACCTAATCATCTGAATCAACTAATTAACTCTAAACACCTGCAAAAGATTCCTGAGGCTTTTAAAAACTCCCAGCCTGGTTCATTACTGAAAACCGCAATCATGGGTAAGACTGCCGACCTGACTGCTGTCTAGAAGGCCATCATTGACACCCTCAAGCAAGAGGGAAAGACACAGAAAGAAATTTCTGAACGAATAGGCTGTTCCCAGAGTGCTGTATCAAGGCACCTCAGTGGGAAGTCTGTGGGAAGGAAAAAGTGTGGCAGAAAACGCTGCACAACCAGAAGAGGTGGCCAGACTCTGAGGAAGACTGTGGAGAATGACCGATTCCAGACCTTGGGGGACCTGCGGAAGCAGTGGACTGAGTCTGGAGTAGAAACATCTAGAGCCACCTTGTACAGGTGTGTGCAGGAAATGGGCTACAGGTGCCGCATTCCCCAGGTCAAGCCACTTTTGAACCAGAAACAGCGGCAAAAGCGCCTGACCTGGGCTACAGAGAAGCAGCACTGGACTGTTGCTCAGTGGTCCAAAGTACTTTTTTTGGATGAAAGCAAATTTTCTAGTGCAGAGTGGAGCCAACCCATAGAAGCACTGATTTGATCCCATTTCAGAGAAAATTAGAACAGGTTAGATGCACCTAATAAATAAAATCACTAACAAACTCAGGAATCTGTTTCTTTGCTTCACTGTTCTGGTGCTGAAAATATCACTAATGCGGATCAAAGGAGATGCACAGATGAATGCACCTCTTATTTATTATTTGGAAACTACATTTACTGCAGCTGGCAGAGATTTTTTCTATTGATACACAGAGTTTACAGAATCATTTTAAATGTTAATAGGGGAAGACTGCAAGAGGGAGCGGTAAAATACAGGGGGTCCCCAGCAAAAACAAAAAAAACTTTACGAGTCTGATGAAACCCGCTGGTTTTCCATCAGGCAGTGACGGGGCAGCTCCAACGACCAAGTGGCTGTGCTGGGTCAATGTTATCGAGCTCAGTCCGGCTCGGCCGTGAACGAGCCGAGGCGACGTCATGCTCTACTTAAGAAGAGGTGTTATTTTCCCGCTTCAGAAGAAGCGTCCAACGTGTTTTTATGCTTTCTCCGAGACATGTCACGTCGCTAAGTTGTTAGCGCCGCGCGCTAACACGTCAATAGTGCAGCGTAGCCTGCTGGAGGTTTTAAGGGTTCAGATGAAAACACCCGGCCTCTCAGGCTGCTCACACATCGATCTTAAGTTGTCGCTGTTGCGCTCACGCCGTAATACAGTATTAGATGCGGTTAAAGGCAGACATAAAAAAATAAATAATTTTTACATGAATAAGTGATGATTAGCCTGGTGGGGGGAGGAGAACCTGGCCTAGTAAGCACTGGAGGAAACCCTGTCAAAATCATCAACACTCGTTTATCTTAATGCTATTGAAACATGTAAACCAAAAAGCATTATATCCACTGCTACCTTTCTAATTTTAAACTCAGTAACTTATGCTGTAACTTCACCTTGCCCTGCCTGCTCCTTGCTGCCTGCCGGCTGTGATCACAACCGACAACAACAGTCGTTCCCGCTGCTTCTTCGGGAAACAGCACCAACAAAAACAAAAAAAACTTGGGCTCTTGTAGGTGTGGCGGTGGGATGTCAGCCGTGGCGGCCCGCCACGGCTACGCCTCTGTAAGGGAAAACCTGTTTTGTTAGTCGCGTGCATCGGTCTGATATTGACCGCAGCTTAGAATCATTCTCAGCCTCCTCTAACGCGTCTGTACGAACCTGGGCCCTCTTCGGGTATCACACTCCAAGACCGCCCAGGTCTGTTAAAGGGACTTTACGGAGTTTTGAATTTTTATGCTCGCGATTGCCCCCTCAGGCCAAAAGCGTAACGGCAGCTGCAATAGTAGGCTCGTGCACGAGGCGCGCATGCTTTACGTGCACACTCAACGAAAATACAGCTGAGACAGTCCCGGGGGGGGGGGGGAACGCGCAGCTAATTAATTAAATAATTTGGTTCTGTACCTTTCTCTTCAGCACAGCCGACAAAGGTTTATGATGGGTCAGTCCGTCAGCTTCACAGAGCTTGCTTGAAAAATTGTTCCAAAATGAAAGTTGAACCCACATCTTTTTTATCTGTGAATTCAAAGCCGTTCAGCGAGTCTCAAATAAAAATTTGGGCATCTTACTGTAAAAATATATACCATTAATGTAAAAAGTAAACTCTACATAAATTGCGTTCACATCAAGAATCGAACCTGGATCTTCTACACTAGAGTCCGACATCTACCTAGTTGAACTAAAGCACCAGTGAAGTCTGTGGTATCTGTATCTTTTATATCCTTGATGACAGCTGAAACAACGTTCAAAGAACGGTTCGGAGCGAAAATGGCTATTTTGTTGCTAATTTGCAGGAAATATCTAGAAGAAAGTAGCTAAGGGTCCTCAGAAATGTAGCTAGGTTCATCACTAGGCGTTTGTCATGTTCTGCCCCTGCCTTCCTGACTGTGTCTCTCTCCTGCCCTGATTAGCCCTTATTGTTCTCACCTGCCCCTCATTAACCTGCTCATGTGTTCCTGATTTCCCTGTTTATTTATACCTCCCTCCTTGTGCCAGTCTTTGTCAGATCATTGTTGTTTGTCATGTTGTTCTCGTTCCTGCCGTATCCTGTCATTAAACCCATTTTTACTTTATCCGTGCATGCATTCCTGCCTCCTGGTCAGCTCCACCACACTTGGTCCATCATCTCCACCATCGCATCATGACAGAATGATCTGACCAACCTGGACCTGTGGTGAGCTCTGCAACATCTGTTTCTGGAGGATTATTTTTTTTTTTCCCCTTTCAGCTAGGGGAGATTCTGACTCGAGGGTTTTTTCGGCGCATCCTACCTGTTTCCGGGGTGGTCGGACCCATTGAGGGGGTTTCGGCGCATCCTATTTGTTCCCGGGGTGGTCAAACCCATTCTCCTCTCCTGCTGTTCTGCCCCATCCTGTTTTTTCCTGGAGCTTTTGATGGAGGTAAAACCCCCTATGCACGCCAACATTCTCCGGGGTGGTAGGGCTGGTCTTCCTGCTCCATGTCTGCTTCCCTTCACCCAAGCCTCCGCCTGTTGGATCCAGTCGAGTCACGGTGTGCACCTGCTCAGGACTGTTGCCGAGTACCTGCTGCCACTCCTGGTTTCCTCGCGTCGCTCCTGCTGTTTCGTCCCACTTCCTGGTCCACGCCTGCGGGGTCTATGCCTGAAGGTCCTTCATGCTGCAGTCTCTGCTGGGTCCCACGCCTGCTGCTGCAGTTCTCTGCTGGTTCCCACGCCTGCTGCTGCGGTTCTCTGCTGGGTCCTGTGCCTGCTCCTGTGGTCTCTGCTGGGTCCCACGCCCGGCTGCTGCAGTGTTCCTGTCCAGTCAAGTCAAGTGGTCAAGTGTTCCTGTCCAGTCAAGTGTTTCCAGTCCTCCCGAGTCACGTGTTCCAAGTCTCCTGTGTGGTGTGGCCTTGTGGGCGTCTAGTATCCGCCCCTTGGGGGGGGGGGGGGGGGGGGGGGTAACTGTCACGTTCTGCCCCTGCCTTCCTGACTGTGTCTCTCTCCTGCCCTGATTAGCCCTTGTTGTTCTCACCTGCCCCTCATTAACCTGCTCATGTGTTCCTGATTTCCCTGTGTATTTATACCTCCCTCCTTGTGCCAGTCTTTGTCAGATCATTGTTGTTTGTCGTGTTGTTCTCGTTCCTGCCGTATCCTGTCATTAAACCCATTTTTACTTTATCCGTGCCTGCATTCCTGCCTGCTGGTCAGCTCCACCACACTTGGTCCATCATCTCCTCCATCACATCATGACAGCGTTAGGAACAGCGACAAAGTCGCTGAGTTGGTACTACCTCACTCTCTGCTGCTAAAGCTACTGATAGCAAATGCTACGGGCTATGCCTGAGCGTGAACGCGCATGAAGCAGCCTGCTCAAACCGAGCAGTGATTTCTGTGATTTTACAGAAAAACAGGCAATCACAGTAAAAATGCCAGGGCTCATTCTACAGGACCAGGGCATTGCAGGAGAATGTATGAAGAAGACATTTATTATTTCTATACATGTTTTGGCTGTCAAACTTACATAATGCCCCTTTAATGACTATCATCTATTTACACAAAATATTTTTGTCAAATTCGACCCTGCTGTGGCGTGTACTGATAAGATGACGAATGCCTTTGGCAAACTTTCTGAAACGGAAGCCCGCTGGACTAGTACCCTGACGCAGCATGCAGAAGCTGACATCCATCACATACTGGTCCAGGCGCTTAAATTCACGGTTTCGAACAGTGACCTTTCCGGTACCAGCATTTGGCCGAAGCGTTTCCTAGACGGGCTTTTCTCAGTAGCAAATACAATTGGCAATCTTTTAAATTTCGGATTCTCTTTAGTCAACTCGATCGAGATTAACACAGTTCGTCGACACATTGATGAGCTTAACAGAGAATATCCGGCTCTGCGTAAGCAGGTACTGCAGCAGCGGCGTGCCTTGTGACAGCTGGGCACATCTGAAAAACAGACTATGGCGGTACTCAACACTCATAGCGACATTTCGCGTAAAACAACTTCCGCTGTGAACGAATTACGTTCTTTTGTGGATGTTGATTATGCTCGTACACAGACGCTAACCACTTGCCTGTCCGACTACGGTCGGGAGTGAGCGCCTCGACTGATACCCTCCTTATGGGGAGGATCCCTCCATACCTTGTGTCCCTGGCCATGGTCCGGTCTGCGATTGCTCGAGTGACAATCAAAGACACTCATGTCAGGTTACATACGCCTGTGGTCGTCGCGTTCCATGAGGACATGCCACACGTACGGTTGGTCCCGGACCTGCGCGTGTGTTCTCTCACACGTGGCCTGCACTTCTTGTGTCCAGGCACACCTTGTTTTGCGTGGCGGTGCCACTGGTGTGTGTGGCATTGATGAGTTGTCGGTTGATTCTAAATGTCCTATGACTGTGACTCCACGTTCACATGTGATTCAAACTACAGCTGTTGTGGTTGGTGACCGTTGGTTAGTTAATACCCCTGCTCGTGACGCAGATGTTTTCTTTGAGCGTCATGGTGTGTCCACACGTGTTGTGCTTCCGTCCCAAACTCTATGGGTGACAGTTTCACGTAGTGCAACGGTCCATGTAGGTGAGGTCTCTCTACATTACTTGGATCCTGGTGAGCATAGGTCTGTTGTGGAGTTTTCTCCTTTTTATGATAACATCTCCTTTGCTCTTTCTCCTGCTATGGTGGATCGTCTTACGTTCAGTGGTCCAACCATGGTTCGGATTGGTGCAGTAAACAGGGTGCTGCGTGAGTTGTAGGCAGATCCCGGTCTCAGGATTCAACCAGTGTCTTACTCCTGGTCCTCAACTGATTCTGTCGTGTTATTCACTGCATGCTTAAACCTTTGTCTGTCGTTGGGGTTGTCATTTTTCCTGTTCCGTCACTTCTCCGCACGGATGACTCCCTACGAGAGTTGGTCCGCAACGTCGGTGACTGCCTATCTCGTGCCCTCGTGCCGGTTTTCCGCGACGCCCTGGCTGTCCAGATACCGCAACCTGTGCCGGTCGCTCCTGCACTTGTACCTCCTCTGGCACCTCCCGTGCCTTCAGCTAGGCCTTCTACTTCAAAAGGGGAGTGATCTCTATTTTCCATCGTCAGTCCCATGGTCCCTTGTTTCAGGTTGCACAAGTTTGTTTGTTTGTGTGTGTGCATGGTTGTCTTTCCTGTTTATACATGACGTGCAGACTTGGGTGATTTGAGATGGTCATGCTGTGTGTTCCTGAAGTCAGGTAATGAGTACACGTAGTGTATTGCATCCATTTCTTCACTTGGGCTCTGTTCACATAATTGCTTCACATAGTACATACAGGTACACATATTGACAGGTTTCTTTTTATTTGTTGATTTGCATCAAACGCCTTCTGTGTCTACAATGAAGTGCCCTGTGTTGTGCTCTCTCCCCTCTGCTGAGTTTTGCCGATGTTCCACGATTCCTGGGGGTGGCCCTATGATTCGTGATTGGACTCTGCTGCTTGCTGCTTGGTGTTCCGGCTCGTTGGACCTGGACGTCCGTTGATTCCGGCTATGACTGCTGGGATACTTTGTTTGCTGGGACCTGATCTGTTGTCTGCTCGTCTTCTTCCTACTCTGGATTACGCTAAGTGCAATTACAAGGATCAAATTACTGTTTGAATTATTCCCTCCACGCGGAGATAAAAAATTCTAATTACTGCTTCAATTATTCCCTTCCCATGGATGTATTAATGATCTACTGATTGTTGATTTAACCACTTCCAAAGGAAATTATCCGTGTCTGTCCTTCGGTGTGGGGTTCATTCCTCACCACTTTTGGCCTCTGCCTGCGAAATTACACCTTGTTTTCTCGGCGGAGTCCTTCTGGCCTCTGGTTTGTTCAACGTCAGGTGGTCTCTGCCTGGACCACCATGCCCTTGAAAAGGGGGGATATGTAGCATCATGAATGTCCTGTTTTTGACCTAAAGGCCATGATCTGCTGTATCTGCTCGAGCAGAGACATAAAGTCTCTGACAGGCTAGTGGCCAAGGCCTTTCATGTACTCTGCTCATCTGAACTGCTTCACCTCTGTTACCAAGTGAAGACGAAGAACTATTTTGATAAACACATAATCAACAACTTTGTTAATCACCAATAATAATGTGAGCCCGATGTTCAATCAATCTGTGAAATGACGATGTTATTACTTGATATTATAATCCTGTGATCAATAGTATTTTACAAGTTATTATAATCTTCGACATTTGCACTAGACACTGATGACACATAATGCTAAAGTCACACAACACATTTCCTTTTGTCTGACCCAATCAGAACCTTTGTTTCTGGGGCTAGGCGTGGTTTTCTGTGGTGTTTGTATAAACCCTCTTTTGCATGTCAAATTCTGATTCGCCAGTAAACCAAAATATGACAATTATAAAAACTATTCCACGCCACCTTTTCTTTAGTTCAAAGCGTTCTAGAGAAGTCTCGGACAGGCCATCCGGACTTCCTCTTCAGCCATAAAGAACCTCAGACAAGCTGGATAAAATCTGTTGCAAGTTACACCTGACCACAACGATTCCTTCAGAATAAAAGCTGAACCTCATGACCCCTTCAGGGTCTTTGAGACGCCAGTGATAACCTGTCGAGACCTGGAAGCATTCCAAGACTAGATTGGTCAGCACCGCTGCTTTTCTACCGGCTTTGGTACCAAAGAGGGTCCACGAAGACCTCTGCATCCTGGATCTAACCGAGGCTTCCCCTGGGTATGTAGACCGACAGCTGGCGTTTCATGTGTGTTATAAATCTCCGACTAAAGTTTAGAGCGAAACATTCACTCCCACTCAGAACTAAATGCTTCTCCAGATCCGCTGGTTCTGAATAAAGTTCCACACACACACCATCATCATTCATCACGTCTCACTCCACCTTAGTCCATCAGTACACAGAGTGTTTAAGTTAGTCTTGTTTAAATTGTGTAGAAGTAAATTTCTTAACTATTTTAAACCTGACTCTCTCTCTTTCCTCCGAGTTAATACGAAGTGTCGCTTAATCCCTACAATAAAAAGTTCTGATCTTCTGGTTAAAATATTCAAAGATCCATCAGATTGATATTTCATATTTCTATGGAATCTCATATTTTATGGTTCATAAGTAAGATGTTAACGACTCATTCTTGACATTTATCACCCTACAGGATTCTTCATGCCTAACACTTGCAGCTCGGATCAGTTGCTAAATCAAAGAATGATTTCCTAAATTAAATATGAACTTCTAAAACGTATAAGCTAGAGAATCATTAAATAAACATTTGTTTGTTTATTGCTACTTATAATAATTATAATAAAATGAAATGTTTCAGAAGTAGATGCACAGATAGTGTCTGATGTGTTTTTGATAAGAATCAACTTCATAGCTTAACGCAAACCAAATTCTTTTACATCCAGAACTCAGCTCTCCTAGATTTGGAAGTTCTGATTACACCACATTCACACATAGGTTTCATACATCACATCTAGTTCCATCCATCACAGCAAAATGTTATTTAACTTGTCAAGTTTTAATTGCTGGTAAAACAAATTCTTACTTTTATAAACATGGCTGTTTTCTGAATCAAAACGAAGTGTGTACAATCCCCTAATAAATAAAGAATTCTAGAATCTTCTGATAAACACAAAAAGACCAATCAGGGTTGATATTCTGTATTTAGAGTATCACAGCTTATTGGTCATAAGTAGAGGTAATATATATTGAGCTCTAAAAGCACTCAATTTACCAAACCCTACACAATAATGAACTTTATCACAATATGCTAATTTTTTAGATGGACCTGTATATTCAAAAATGTGCTCGTTTGACTGGCAACAAAAACATCTCATATTCTACGTATAACTAAAGTTAAGTGTGCGTTTTGCATGATAACCTCACCATTAATTCGATGTAGTCATTATCATCTTCCACAGACTCTGGATCTTTCTGAGGACTTTTAAACAGAAGTTTGCTGTTGGCATAGATGATGGACACAAGGCGCTTGATGTCATCTGGAACAGTACGGGCCACCATAACAAAACGATCCAGTTGGTCAGGAGTCTGGACCTCATCTGGGTCCTGACAGAGTGTGTGGAGGGTCCATCCTGCCATGTTCAGAGCACTTGTTGTTTGTTGTAGGATTACGGCACAGTCCTCTACAGTCAACAGCTGTTTATAAAGCCTGGTTTGCAGATTGATGTCAGTCAAATGACGAGCGTTTCCTTTAATGCCCAGGGCAAAGGTCTGGAAGCACATTACAGCACCTACAATCCTCTCTGTTGCTTCTTTTATCTCCTCCAGGTGTTTCTCCAGGTGTTGTTTACATCTCCAGTTACTGCTGACAAACTCCATGAGCTGAGGCACTGCCCTGCAAACAGATTCCTGCAAGTCAAGGAGTTTGCGGCAGGCCTCGTCCTGACTGAGCGTCACTTCATGTAGAAGCTCAGGAGATGGCGAGCTCAAGGCTAGAGAGTCACAAGAGCTACCTGAAGAGCTGGAGGTTCTGCTGATTCTTTGACTGTCTGGTGCAGAGGGACATGTTCTAGTTTTATCATCTTCTTGCACAAGTGGCTCCACATTATTGGAAAGGTCTTGAAATGTTGTACAAGCCAGAAAGTTCCTCATCTGCTGCAAGCGCACCTTTTTGAATTCAGAAAGTTTGCTTGGGTCACTTCTATCTTCGAGGGGCATTTGATTGCCTGATAAATCAGCGTTCATTTGGCAGAAAGGTTTCTCCTTAGATGGTAATGCTTTGGGGGGACTTGGGATTTCAAAAGAATTAGCTTTAGGTATATCATAAAGGGAGGATGGGTTAGGGTTTGCCCTTTGAACAGACAGATTACACGATGGAAGAACATCGTAGAGCGGACTGGAATTGGTTTTAGAGGGCAACGTATCATATAGGCTATGGTGTAGACTTTGTTTCTCTGAACCCAATGGAACGTCATAGATCCACTCAGGCTTGCGAGGATTAGGAAGGGTGCTGTATGCACCAATCATTGTCTGTGGGCTTTCTGTGGCTGACGGAACCGGAACGTCATAATTTGCATCCTGGGGTGGTGGAACTGGATACACCTTTAAAGGAGAATGAAGTTGTGAGTATGAGACAGGACACTAAGAAAAATATGGGTTTCATTTAATGTAACCAAAATTACAATCCTTAGAAAAGTACCAAGTAAAATACAAACACTTTCAGATTATCTTGGTGATTCTTCCATTTAAATTTGTCCAACAAACTCAGTTTTGAATCAGTTCAGGCCTTCTAATGGAAATTCTGCTTTCAAAAGGTCAGTTGGAAGCATTTTTCTAAAAGCAATCAGACCAGTTCATATCTAGTTCACATTCAGGTTACAAATGTTTCAGAAAGGACAGTTTGTCAGATCGTCCCTAAAGAAAGAACCAGCAGATCAGTCTGAAGCATCACTTCGCTGCACCTCTCTGATCTGAGCAGCAGCATGCAGGGTAACAGTGGGAAGGAAAAGTCCTTTTACTAAAAGGAAACGTCAGTAGAACCAGAAACCAGCTTTTAGAATCAGAAACACATCACTGATATGTTTGTGCAAAGTGGCCTCATGTTCTGCAGAAAAAATTTGAATGGTTCTTTTCGGGTGTGAGCTTCTGTTTCGAAGGAATCGTTTCTTTTTTACTTGTTTAGATGAAATGTTGAAAACAGGAAACTTTAAACATCTTTTAAATGCAGTCAGTGTACTTCCTGCTTTTGTACATTTGATTGTACTCACAGTACAAAGCTATGTTTGAGACAGTATTCTATTCTAGAAGGTTCTTAAAGCATCTGAAACTTACAGAAGCGTCTCCTGGACTGCTACAGCTTGAAGTTTCTTGAACCTTAAACTTCTCCAGCTTAGAAATGAGTTTTTTTCTGTGTGACATTAGTCCAGGAGTTGTTGCTTCCTGAAAAAAGAACCGTAGAAATTTATAAAAATTTCAGTCTGACATGCACACACACACACACACACACACACACACACACACACACACACACACACACGCGCGCAACTTTCAATACGAATAACTCTAAAGCCAAAATGAGCTCACAGTGTAAAGAGAAGTTTTTCTTCGGCTTGGGACATCATAAACCCTCTCCTCTGGACTGAACGGTGTGCTGACAAACGAGACCTACAGAAGATGACAGGCTGTAATATCTGATCGAGACTTTATTGATCCCTTATAGGTAAAATCTTCTTAGCATTGAACACAGGAGCAGTGGACTAAAACTTTCAGGGTCCGGCATCTTGCCCAAAAACACATCATATGTGAGCTGCTGGGTGTCGGGGTTGGACTGGATCAGTGGACAACCGCTGTCCCTTTGCAGCCAGGACTGTCTTGTAATACTGACACAGACTGCTTTGATCATCGTTTCATCTACCTCGCTGACTTCTGCATGGGGATAATGTCTTTGAAGCCTGTTGGGAAGCCCATTATGCATACTCTTTGCCTGTTAAAAGAGCTCTGTAGATAAAACACATGCTGCTCAGTGAACACTGTGTGGCTACTGTAGAGAGGAACAAGACTCCCCTGGAGCAAGAAAGGAAATGGTGAACATGTGGTTAGTTTTTCTCCCCAGCCTCTACTACACAAGCACCTGTGCATTTGCTCGTGTGTTTCTGGGGTCCCTGGCAGCAGAGGCTGTTTGCTGTTAAAAGCGTCTGAAGTCTGAGTCTGTTTGTCTTTTACAGGCTCATAAAGACCCTGGTGCAGCACGCTGTCCCAGGAGACCAGCCGCTGGTCCCCATATGTAAGCTCTTTTGACAGCAGGAGTTTCACAGCGTTGCATTTCTACAGCAGCATACATTCCCAATGATGAAAGTTGACACTTCCTTAGAATGAAGACATAGTCTTCAGTTAGCTAGTTCCCAAAGTTAGCATACAAAGTAAGGAAGTCTGTATTTGGTAGACTTTCTTTGTTGCAGCCATGCTTTTTTTGTTTAAAAAAAACAACAACTTTAAATCATAAAGTTGTGGAAGTTTGACAAGTTACCTTTGCTACATGGTCGCTCATGTATCCATAAAACACAGTTAGCACAGTTAAAGGTGAGGACCCTGCTGAAACAACCAGCATAGCTAGCTTGAACTAGCATTGTATGCTAGTCTGCGAGCTAACCCAGCACCAAAACATCCCATATGCTGGTCTAGGCTGGTTGTTTCAGCTGGGGTACAGCCACAACACATGCAATAAAACTCTTCTGATTTTGATTCTGCCAAAATCTCATCCAAAATTCTGCTGGTGGTATTCACTCTTGCTCAGAGTTCCTTGTTGGATCTTGGTGATTGAACCTTCCAACAGTATTCAGGGTAAAACAGATAAAATTGCTCAACTTTACACCTGTCTGTTTCCACTGTCAGGAGCCTCAGTAGCATGAAGAACATCCATGAGCTTGGCTCCACCTCCTCATGATGGTCACCAGGAGCTGTTGAAGGTCAACCAGCACAGTGGTGTGGGACGCTAATAACATACAGGAGCTGTGAGTCAGGAGCCAATCAGGAACCACACACCTGGACTTAACAGATGTGGTTTGGAAGCTCACAGCATGTGTGAATACCAACAGGAGAGTATGGGGAGGATTCTGACATATTTTAGAGTCTTTACCCAAGAATTGAGACAAGATGTACGATTCTGACCTTAAAGTGGACAAAGAATCTAAACCAACTTTTTCTAGTTGTTTCTGAATAAGGACAGCTTGGGAGGTCAAAAGTAGCATGCCAAAAAGCCGTGTGTGACCTACTTTTTATGCAAATTAGAACGTTTAAAAATACCAGAGAAATACTTCTTTCCTGAGAAAACTCTCATAAAAACGTCACAGTGTGGAGCCCTTCCTCCTCCAATCTGCTGTCTCCAGTGTCTGAGGCCTTCTGGTTCAAACCAACCAATCAGCAAGCAGCTCATTGGCATATTCATGGCTTGGCCAAGTGGGAGGGGTTAACAGCTTTTTTCACAGCAAGGCTGATTTAGGGGGTATCAGTGGGTCCCAGGAGCCTGTATCAGGGCACCTGGGACAGATGAAAGCCAAAGATAATTTCTTATCCTTCTTACAGATTCAAAACACTGATTTAGATGCTGATAAACTGCATTCTTTGTCCCCTTTAAGGTGAGTTATCAGTCTTTCCAGCTAAATAAGAATTACTGCCAAAACGTGAAGAATAAAACAAACACGTAAACCTTTTGTGCTAGGTTTATATCTGATTACAACTTTAAGAGGAAACTAGCCTGTACCTTGTCTGCCTCAGGGTCTTCTGCTTTGAGCCTGGAGGGACTCTGGACAGCAGTGCTGGATGGACTGTTGTAGATCATGTTCATGCTGTAAGCAGGGCTGTTAGAGACACAGAGATCCCTCGATGATCGAGGCACGCTTGGTGTATGGTAGATGTTGGGCACACAGTTGTCACTTTCAGCGATACATAATCTGGGGTCATCCAAAGTCTGTGGTAGAAGCCTCAGTCTGTTAGCAGGGGCCAGGCCATGCTGCCCATGCAGAGAACATATCCACCAGCCATCAGTGCCGTCCACGTTCTGATCCATCACTATGATGATGTCACCTTTCTTAAAGGCAAGTTCATCTGGACACTCTGCTGTGTTGTCATACAGAGCTTTGGCAAGTTTCTTCTGAGGCAGAAAACAAAGGAAACTCTGTTAATGGCAATAAGAATGGAGCTTGGAATTCTGTCAGAAAAGATGTGAGACAACAGCGTATTCCCATCTGTCATCACAACACGATTAGGCGGACCAGACCCCAACTCGCCAAATGCGGGACAGAGATTACTCAATGTAGGACAACATGAAATTCCAATGCAAGGAGACGCATGTGGCTCCTTTCCAACGAGATGAGAAAAAACTCCTGACTCTTAAATATACATAAAATCGTCATATATTTCATGTAACAAATATTTAATTAGAATTCTACTTAAACAAGTAAACAGCAAAAGCTTCACTGTTTCCTTCTCTCTTACCACAGCTTAAGTCAGGGCCTTCTACAATGGCTCTGAGTAACTTTAGCTAAAACCATTTTAAACCATACAGACCCACAATGCAGGTTTAAATCCACAGTTTATATCCTCAGCTTTACTTTGTGTGGATTAACACAGAAAAGAACAATAACATTTTCACACGAAGGTTTCTTTCACACTTAGCAGAAAAAAGGGGGAATTGGAAACTGACCTACAATCATATAAATTCCAACGGATCATTTTCGAACATCTGGCTAACTCCTACATCTTTTCCCAGGAATGTCAATTTTACCAAGTGACTTGATTCCCTCCTTAAGCTAGGGCTGCTCGATTATGGCAAAAATAATAATCACGATTATGGTGACTGAAATTGAGATCACGATTATTTAGGACGATTTTTCAATTTATGTTGATTTTATTTGTTTTTATTCAGTCATAAAATTGCTCAGGGCACAATCAGGACAAAAATAAGAAACAAGATGATCACTAAAAGAACTCCTGATTCCCAGTATAAAAGACCAATATACTTATAGCTCATAGTCTATGACCCAAGGGCTATAGACCTTGGTTTAACTCATTTAAGTCTAACCAGTACAGACCCAAATACCAATATCTTGCAAATACTGACAGCAAGAATTATACAGTGGCATTTATAACAAATAAATGCAAATAAATTGATGTTCACAAAATGTTGCATAACATTTATTGAGTTGTGTCAAGGTGCTGTAGGAGAGTGCACTAGCACCGTGTCCTCAGAGAGATTAGTTATTATTTATCAGCGTGAGGAAGTTATTTCTACCTTATTTACAAACTATTTATTTACAAGTCCATCAGTTAATGTAATAATTGTCCCAACCACAGCTGCACCCCCCAACCCGGTCTCACAGCAATCGGGGCAAGCTGCACGTGTGTTTAGCGCGCCGCACGCGCACATTTAGCTGTTTTTAGCGGCTCAGGAGTCCGCAGGTGCGGTGTGTGTGTCACTCACTCTGGTTACTCCAACAAGGAGCCGGCTCCGAGAGCTGTCTTTAGCGACCGACACATCACTACATCATTCCCTTTCCTAATGTCCTGAAGAACGGTCCGGAGTGCAGGCGGAGTGTTTAGCTAACCTGCAGGAAACGTCGACGATAGTTATCCAGAAAGTAGCTAAGGGTTACCAGAGATGTTTCTGAGGTGTTCGCTAGGTACTTTTAGGATTAAAAAGTCAAGAAGGGGGTCTGAAAAGCTGTTAGAAATAGCGTCAAAGTCGCTAAGTTGGCAACACTGTGGAGGAGCGCTTCATTTGCAACTCAGGGCAGCGCAAGCGGGAGGAGCAAATAATCGGCTTGTTTTGTTTTTTATAATCGTTCAAAACTCAGATCGTAATCGTGATTAAAATTCGATTAATTGAGCAGCCCTACCTTAAGCAATCGAAAATGCGGACATTTTCAGGGCTTGGTCTGGTCCATGTCAACCTGACAAGACCTGGCTCTCCCCCAAGGTTTGAATGCTCGTCAGCTTTCAGACTAACTTGTGGAGTTAAAATTTAGACTGATGACCTTGAACAAAATCTAAATCTCCCCTCGAGTGTTCCCAGTCACACTAACAAAGGCTGGGTGGTGCCCCAATTAATTAACATAAGATCATAAACAAGCTAAATCTACACCACATTTGAAATATAGATATAAATCTTTATTTATCGTTACATATTTTGGTACCGTCCGTGTTAGGCAGATTTGATGTCTTGACCCGATATTCGCTAGAATAATAGCTTGTTTCAAGGTAGAACCGTGACTACATGTCGAGAAATTAGTTTTGTCTCCAGTGCTGCATATTAAGAAAGGCCTCTGATGGTGAGAAAAGGGAAGCTGCAACTTGATACGTAAACTTTCGATACATATTTTTGAGCAGAGCAGTTAAACTGAAAATAAATAAATAAATAAAAAGTCAGTTAATAAATCAAAATCAGTAAAATCAGTTAATCTTTAGGTTAGGAAAGGCAATTTTAGAAAGAAAATAAGTTTTTCGTTTTTCTTTCTTTTACCTCTCTATAAATATTCTAACAGCAAATAAAGCATGTTCGCTTGTTTAGGATCAGCTGATGTTTAATTCCAGCGTTTTGATTGTTGTTTAAAAGCAGTGGGACCGACGGGAATCACGGCCAATAATAAGCACTTGTTTGTTATTTCGAGATGTGCATGTAGGATAAATAACTCTTTTTCATATTAATCTTATTTTGTTCTCTCTCTCTGTTTAAAATCAGTTAATCTTTAGGTTAGGAAAGGCAATTTTAGAAAGAAAATAAGTTTTTCGTTTTTTTTTCTTTTTCCTCTATAAATATTCTGACATGTAAAAAAACTCAAACCTTTGGCCTAACTACTGGAAGTGTTAATAATTTTTAAATTTGCCATTAATCCTAACCACAGGAAAAGGAAGGGACGTTTATCGACTTTCAACTTAAACTTGTAAACATGGCGGGAATCTGAGGTCATGGAGTCCGGATCTTTCGAGGAGCTCGATGCAGTCCTTCGGGAGCTGACACAGAACCACATTCCAGAATATTTCGATGAAGTCCAGCAAATGGACTCAGAGAAATTGCAATCCGCTATGACAAATCTAATCGACACAGAGATGAATCAGACAGCCGGGGACAAATGAGCTGTGAAAACCATCAACAGCTTAGCCGCCATGCTCTCTAGAAGATTCCAATAGCCCATAAGCTAATCGGTCAGGCTTCGGAACAATTAACAAAAAAATCTCAAAAGATGGAGCAACTCCGCGAGGAGACAGCTCGGTACAAACGACACTTTGCAGAGGTTCAGGAAGAGCTTAAAATTGCCACGAGCGATTTAGCCAAAACCTCTACTCAACTTTATGACATCAGTAAAGAAAAAGAGAGAAATGAATCACTTATGGCCGAACATGTGACTGAGACACGGGCCATCCAGGCTCTAAATGAAACCCATGTAAAACCGCTAGAGGGGCAACACAATACAATTCAGGATTTACAATCCCAGCTTTGTGAATCAGAGGAACAAAATCACTTTAATGAAAGGTTCCGATATCCCATATCTCAGTTTATCTCACCCAAAGAAAAACTTTTCGCAGATATCCCAGCACCTACCAGAGGTGCTGCTGCGTGACAGAAGGAAGAGAGTGATCCTGCTAGGGTAAGGGAAGGATTAACAGGCACTTCAACGTATCCTCCACCATGAGGATTACCTCCTTTCTTGAACATCAGGTCACATGAGCACCTCAACCTAGACGGACCCAATGATAAAGATTTAGATCGAATGGCAAGAAACATTACCCTATTCGAACCCAGACCAGGAGTTCCCTGTCATGTAGAATCTTACTTGAAGGACATCCAGTTTTGTTTGACAAAATACCCATACGCAACAGTAGACGACAAAATCGACCTCATCAAGATGACCTCGAGTCGGGAGGTAAGTAGATTCGTTGAGCGACAGCCTGAGGTCATCAAAAGAGACTATGAGCGTTTGTCCCAAGTAATAACCAGAGAGTTCTCCGGTTTTGTCTCCCAAACAGGATTGTCCTTAGCTCTAAACGTCAAACAGGCTAAGAATGAGCATCCCCAAGAATATTATTATCGACTCTTAGATGCTTTCTTTGGCTCAAGAAATGACCAGGACATGGAGGAAGACCCCCACTTTAAAACTCTCTTTCTCCAGAATCTGCATCCAACCACCAGCCATCATTTGAGAGGGTTTGATAACCCACAGACAGCACCCATTCAAAGTCTAAGAGAGTGGACATGCTGGGCCTTCCAGAAGTACCAGCAAACCAAAACTAAGCAGACAGAGACGAGTGTTCTGACGTTGTCTTCCAACGACCCTCCATTGCATCTTGAAGGAGCCTACAGTCCCAACGCTCAGGGCACCTACGCACCTCCTCCACTGGCATCCTCTCACAACCAAACATGGGCTGAACCTTACCACCCTCCGCAGGGTAGAGGTCAACCATGGCACCTGGAAGCAAGGGATGAGCCTAATCACTACTTTCCAGAAAAAAGACTCCAGGAGCAATTCTATGGAGGTAGAAGGTCGCCACTTCAGTGTCGGAGATACAACCAGGGTCCAGGGCGTGAGTCAGATTATCGGTTTCAGAATCGGCGTCCTTATCAGGAGCAATCCTATCAGCCAGGGTGTCGATCCCCGACTAACCACTGGTCCTCTTCCCCTCGGGAGAACCCTAAGAACAGGGATATGGACAACAAAACAGATGAAATCATGAACATCAAGTCAGGTGACTTAGAAATCATCCAGAGGGTTCTTGACATGATTAAAAGGAAAGACAAAAGGAAGGTGGATGTGCTTTCTGTTTCAACCCGTGCACCTGATCCAATCATGCAGGAAGCTCTGGCTCCTCAGATAAAAGATGCGGCCTCAACCGCACTTTAATGGCTAAGGAAATGACTCCTCCCATGCAGCTGGTTGAGGAGAGGACTTCCAGTCCAAAAGAAGTGAATACGATCTCAGTGTCTCCACCTCCTATTACACACCCCTCAGAGGAATATACCTACAACGCCACCCTGGCATTGCAGTTCAATTCAAATTCAAAAATACTTTATTAATACCAGAGGGAAATTGATTGCTGTAGTAGCTCAGAATAATAATAATAATCCTGTCATCAAAGAGTTCTTGTATATTACAATGGCTGTTGGCAGGAAGGATCTCCAGTAGCGGTCAGTGTTGCAGCGAAACTGAAGAAACCTCTGACTGAAGACACTCGTCCGTTGTCGGACAGTCTTGTGAAGAGAATGCTCAGGGTTGTCCATAATTTTCTTGAGTCTCTGGAGAATCCTTCTTTGCATTATCTCCTCCAGTGGTTCCACAGTCGTCCCCAGAACAGAACCAGCCTTTTTCATTAGGCTGTTGAGCCTTTTCAGGTCCCTGCTTCTGATGCTGCTACCCCAACAGACGATGGCTGAAGAGATTACACTCTCAAAAACAGACTTGTAGAAGACCTGCAGCATCTTGCTACAGACATTGAAGGACCTAAGCGTCCTCAAGAAGTGCAGTCTGCTGTGTCCCTTCTTGTAAACAGCTTCGCTGTTCTTTCTCCAGTCCAGTCTGTTGTCCAGGTGAGCTCCAAGGTGTTTGTATTCCTCATCCACCTCCACTTCTTCTCCCATGATGGAAACAGTGTTTGACTCCACCCTGTTTCTTCTGAAGTCTAAAATCATCTCCTTTGTTTTGTTCACGTTCAAGGTCAGATGATTGTTTCCACACCATGCCACAAAGTGCTCCACCAGCTCTCTGTACTCAGCTTCCTGTCCAACTCTGATACACCCGACAACTGCAGAGTCATCTGAGTATTTCTGTAGATGACAGGTCTCTGATTTGTACTGGAAGTCTGAGGTGTACAGGGTGAAAAGAAATGGTGAGAGTACAGTCCCCTGTGGTGCTCCAATGTTACTGATCGCTTGGTTTGATGTGCAGTTCTTCAGCCTCACAAACTGTGGTCTGTTTGTCAGGTAGTCTTTAATCCAGGCGATAGTT
The DNA here is from genome assembly GCF_043380555.1 of Nothobranchius furzeri. Classification (NCBI taxonomy): domain Eukaryota; kingdom Metazoa; phylum Chordata; class Actinopteri; order Cyprinodontiformes; family Nothobranchiidae; genus Nothobranchius; species Nothobranchius furzeri. The sequence goes on along the minus strand of NC_091743.1, from coordinate 5,485,502 downwards.
GAGGCCCCACCTGTGTCTTCTGGAGTTTCTGGCAAAGTACATCAGGCTGGATTGTGTTAATTGCAATGGAGAAATCAAAGAACATGACCCTCACAGTGCTGCCTGCTTTGTCCAGATGACAGTGGGTTGGTTGAAGCAGCTGGATGATGGCATCTTCAACTCCAACTCCATGGCGATAAGCAAACTGCAGCGGGTCCTGATATGTCCTAGTTTGCTTATTCAGGTGGACCAACAGGAGTCTCTCCAGGACCTTCATGATGTGGGATGTCAGGGCAATCGGTCTGTAGTCGTCACTGACTGATGGGCGAGTTTTCTTTGGAACTGGAACAAGGCAGGGTGTCTTCCACAGGACTGGAACCTTCTCCTGGGCCAGGTGCTGTTGAAGAGGTGCTGCATAATCCCACAGAGCTGCTCTGCACAGGCCTTCAGTACTCTGGGGCTGACACCATCTGGACCTGCAGCCTTGTTCCTGTTCAGTCTCTCCAGCTGCCTCTTCACCTGACTTCTAGAGACAGATAGGTGGGAGGGGGAGGTAAATGGGGCAGCAGCATCTCCTGACTTGGTTGAAGACAGATTTATAGAACCAGAAGAGTCCATGACTTTGTTAGAGGACAAAAGAGCTGGCGTGTGACAGGAAATTGTTGGATCAGAGGAGGATGGGATGTCGGATTGGCTGGGGACAGGTGAGGAGGATGCTGGGTTTGTTCCTGAACTGAACCTATTGAAGAACTTGTTCAGTTCATTGGCTGTGTCCAGGCTGCCATATGTGCAATCCTTCCTCTGCTTGAAGCTTGTGATCTTCTTCATCCCTGACCAGACATCTCTGATTGTAGTTTGTTCTCCAGCTTCTTCCTGTATGCCTCCTTGCTGTCTCTGATCTTGATCTTCAGTTGCTTCTGTATACTCCTCAATAATTCCCTGCCTCCCTCCTTGAAGGCTCTTTTTTCTCATTTAGCAGATTCTCCAGTTCACTGGTGATCCAGGGTTTGTTATTAGTGAAGCATCTCACTGGTCTGGTGGGTATGATGTTGTCCACACAAAAGTTTATATAGTCAGTGGCACATCCAGTCATGGCATTGATGTCCTCTTCATATCCTTAACAAATCTGTGGTCTCAAACCAACCCTGCAGGGCTTCTTCAGCGTCCTGTGACCATTTTCTCACAGTTCTTTTTGTCACAGGTTGCCTCTGAACAAGTGGTTTGTATTCTGAGCAGAGAAAAACAAGATTGTGATCTGATTGTCCCAGAGGAGGTCTTGTTTTGGACATGTATGCATTCTTTACATTTGCATAACACAAATCCAATGTCTTGTTTTCTCTGGTGGAGCAGCTGACAAACTGTTGAAATGTTGGAAGTGTAGCAGAGAGCGAGGCATGATTAAAATCACCAGATATAGCCACAAATGCATTGGGGTGCTGGGTTTGTAGCTTAGCGACAACCGAACTGATGGCATCACATGCACTTTCAGCAATGGCTGAAGGTAGAATATAAACGGTTGCCAAGACAACACTGGTGAACTCTCTTGGCAAATAATATGGGTGACAACTTACTGCCAAGAGTTCCACATTTGGGCTGCAGAGACGACATTTCACTGAAACATGACCTGGATGGCACCATCTGTTGTTGGCAAGCACTGCCACTCCACCTCCTTTTCTTTTTCCGCTCCTCTTCAGATCTCTGTCTTCTCATACAGTCAGGAATCCTGGCAGAGAGACGCTGGAATCGGGGATATGGTCCTGCAGCCACGTCTCAGTGAAACACATAACACTACACTGCCGAAACTCTGGCTCAGTCCTTGAAAGGGCTTGGAGTTCCTCCATCTTGTTGGCCAGTGATCTCACATTGCCCATTATGATTGATGAAAGAGATGGTTTGAATTTCCTCTTTCTCTGTCTCCGTTTTGCTCCCACTCTGCACCCACGCTTCTTGAGTTTTAGCTCATTTGGGATTTGTGGCTTCAGTTGGAGTCAGATTACCGAGCATCTGAGAAAGTGAAGGAAATGAGTCACGTTGAGCCCCCTGTTCCAAAGTTTCTCTGCAACCTCACAGACAAAGGTGGGGCCAAGAAACTCTACGTGCCTTTAACCCCCGAGAATGCGTTAACGCATGAAGCGTTATTGGACACTGCTTCAGATATTACTATCATGTCCTTCTCGCTTTTCAAAACCTTGCATTTGGAAGCCCACCGAACTGGCAAGGAATTAAAGCTCCAACCATGTTCCTTGGAAGTGAGATCATACTCCTCCCAGAACACCATTCTGTCCTCAGTGTCTTTGATCCAATTGTCTTTGGGTCCTATGGCAATTCATCCCATTTACATCTCAAACTTGGAGTCCATTCCTCTTCTTAGGGAAAGAGCTATTGAACCGGTTTGAACCTTTAATGGATTTTAAACAACTTACATTATGAGCACAGGTACACAGACCTCTGCCACTCCTTCCACACCAGAATCTTCAATGTCATAAGGGTGTGATAACCACGTTAAAGGTCGAAATCACCAACCAGTCTGATTCAGCAATCTAGAGTGAGGACTCACCGGAAACCGCTGAGAGTATTGAGCCCGTCTCCACCTTGCTCACCCAAGAGGAAAACTACCTCTGTAGTTTGGAACCATCAACCCCTGAACAGGTTTATCATGTAGAGAATGGGGTGACTATCTACGAAACTCAGGTGAGTGATGTCAGGTTGTCACCTGGGACAGATGCAGAACAGGTTGCTATCAATCAGCATCCTACCATGCAATCTTCCATTAAAAACTTTCCGGTGGCAACTCGGGCACAAGCAACTACCCAAGATTTAGATCCTCCACAACAAAAAGCTGACGCTGTTTCGGTGGAGCCCTGCCTGTCAGACAAGAATCTGATAGACCTACAGTCCATGGATCCAGCCATTAGTAGAATTATTGACTACCTGTCCAACCCTAAGTGCGCTGCCCATCAGACGATGAGCTTAAGTACATACCAGATCTTAATGTGCTTTTCAAGGAACGTTCTTTCTTGAAGATGAGCAACGGTGTCTTGGTGCATGTTTCCGATGCAACCCCTTTACCCACTTTCGTTGTGCCTCGTACCCACAGGGGGGTGATGCTTGTACATGCCCATGATCATCTGTATGCAGGACACCAAGGTGAGGAAGCAACATTCAATGCATTACGACAACTTGCATGTTGGCCAGAAATGCGAAAAGATGTACAGAATTACATCCAAGGATGCCTGGTTTGCTGTCCACTTCAACCAGCGAACCCTACACAACAAGCTCCACCATCCCATAATCTCCCACCAGGTTTGATAAAACACTTAATCAGGAAACAGAATAAAAAGAGATTAGATGAAGTAAACAAACAGCTAGCTTAAATCAGCTAAAGGGTTATAATCAGACTTCAATAAACCTTAAACAGGATACCAAGTAGACCGATTGGGTAAAAGAAACCAAAATACCGGTCATAACCTTCAAAGAAAATGAGCTGGCTACTCTGCATGATGATAGCATTACTGTGACTGAATGAAATAACCAATCAACACGGCTCACTAACGGCTATCACGTGTCTCTCACTAACTCAAGGCATGAAAACTCTATGTGAAATTGACTGGCTCCACTCAGCTCATAAATTCTATTGTTCTGTCTTCTCTTCTTCATTTGCTATGGTTCCAGACATTTTGAGCACAGTAATCCTGGTCTTTATTTGGCACTTCTCTGTCCCTTCCATTCTTTCTGTGTTTGTCTTTGGTTTGAACAGAAATGAACGAGTGCTTTATTCTCTAACCTTCTACGCTTCTTTGACATTTTCCCCAACATTTAATAAGAGCTGTTGGTTTTCTGACTCCAACACTTAGGACCAGCAGGTTGCTACTTCCACTTCTGCTGCACAATTGTGGTGGTTTCACCCGCCTGTATTTCCTTCCTTCAGGAAGTTTTGCAAAAGTTATTTTGGTTTCTGAGAGTTTTTTGTTTTTCACTGTAGCACCCTGAAGAAAAAACTTGCAAGTGAGTGTAGGATATAATTAATAAAGTATTCTGAATTAAACAGGGATGCTAATGTCGGCTTTTTACCGATACTGATATTGTCCAACTCTTCATGTCTGGTACCAATAAATGTGGGGTCCCCCTCATTAAAAAAGTACATAATTTAGATTGCTAATATCACATATCTCCTATCATGGATGCTTGAATGGTAAACAATTTCTGTGCAAAATGACAACTACTACACTTCAGGTTATGGGAAAAATGTTTTCAGCTGAATGACATTCTCCCTGAGATAATCCTGACCAACGCACTGTGACACCTTTAGGCTAAAGGAAATGATTAAATTCATGATGGGAAAAAGTTTGATCAATAAGTTAATAAATAGCATGGGTAAATTTGTCATAAAAAGGTTCAAATGTTTTGAAAACAGATCATAGTGAGACATCACTGTTACAATCTCTGTTGTATCATCTGAGCAGAAACACGACCGAGTGAGCGCTCTTACCACAGACCTATCCTTGATATATTTGTTTGAATGCTGTTAAGCAACTATTGTTTTCCTGTTTATCTTTATTCTTCTTATTCTGCTTCAGTGCACTTTTTGAACATTTTCAATTCCTTCAAATTTATAACTATTTCAACAATTTTATATCAAAACGTTCAGCTCGTTAAGCTCTTTCCAGCAATTACTTTTGGCATTGATATCTTTAAAATTTTTTTGAGTTATTAAGCTATTTCTGCGAAAAATTTCCCATTTAAATGAATGGGATTGGTCAATTTTCAGCATATTCCTATCACTTTATTTGACCTAAAACTCTATAGGGTTCCTTTTAACTTAGAGACTTCATTCAAAGTTTAACAAACTCACAAGACTTTCCTGTTTAACATGTTAAAGAGGCTTTTTGATATCTTTTATGGTTTTTCTAAAATCGCAGGTAGAAGTTGAGGTACGACTTGAAATTTTCAGAAAAATTCACAAAAGTTATAATGGGGACAGATAGGAGTGGTGATCCTCCCTTGCTCCATTTCTGGCGTTGTCCCGAGAGAACCGTAGGTCCGACTGAAATGAGACACGTGCTGGCTTACAGCTAACGAATATACCTTCGTTTTGAGCTATAATTCATGACTGTACTCCAAACATTGTGGTCGTATGGTTCATTTGTTTGAGAAAATTCTAATTAAAAAATTTCCCACCACTTTAAACTGAAAATTCCGCTCTCTTTTGAACTTCACATCTTCTGTGAACAGCTCTTTACTACCCCCAGACCGTTTGGACTACCAAAACAAATTATAACTCAGAAAGTAGGAATTTTTGTCAGCTTTCCAGAATGGGTTTCATTTTATCTGTAAGTGTTACCGTTCTTTCGCTACAAGCCTCAGAAAGAGGAGAGACCCAGATTTTCCCTCATTGAAACCCATGTTAAAGGAACAGAGATTTTCTCCTCTGATCGGCTTCAGACAGCTAAAATATTCTTGTCATAGCTTCTAGACAATCCATGGTAGGCACATAAAAATTCACACAGATAACCATGAAAGCCTTCTGCCGCTCACGCCTTTTGAATTTTTCAAATCGGTGCAGTAATTTTCGAATGGTGATGAGAAGTTTGACAGGTCCAATTTCACTTCTGAAGGACCGATTTAGAGGCATCTCTCATAAACAGGAGTACAGCTGGAGCCCTAAAACAGCTGGGGGAAAAGGCGGGAAAACAGTGCTGCTCTATAATTGGTTGAGAGTGTTCAACCATTTTCTGTCCATTCAGGATCCAGCAGGGGCGGATTTAGCAATTTGGGGGCCCAAGGCGAACACAGACATGGGGCCTCTTACACTAAATTTTCGACAATCTTACCTTTAACTGGATTTGCGAAAATCTACCCTCTTCTGACACGATTTATTTTCACTTTTTATTAGTCCTCCTCTTTTTTCCTGTTTTTCTCTCCCTTTGAGTGCTTTCTTCTTCCTGTCAGTGCTCCTGCTTTTGCCTTTGTTATTTTATTTCTATTTTCCATTTTGGTCTATGTTTTCCTCCCTTTAAACATTTTCCATTGTCTCTCCTTTTTGCTTCCTTTTGATGTTTACATTGAGAAACGACGTCACTTTCAGAAGTGAAAATAAAAGCTTTTATGAAGCATGCTGCTTCTTTCTCTTATTGGAGCCACTATAACTCTATTTCATGCTTCATGTTTTACTATTGCTTTGAGTTTGTAACGAACGCTCCCACCTCTCTTATTCTTCTTATTTGTGGTCTCATGGCACTTGGCAAACAACAATTTGGTACATTACCGCCACCAACTGGATTGGAGTGGAATGACTACCAATCACTTCCTGTTTGTGCATCGCCGTCTTAATAACCCTCTTATGACCATAATTATAACAGGGCCACCTGGTATGTTTTTAATCTTATGGCTGTAAAATTGTAATAAAAAGTACAAAGTGTGTGTAACTCTCTCCTTTTTGAGAACAACCTCAGCTTTCAGTGCATGGTTTGTATTTAGAATTTATTTCTATTAAAGCCTTTAAAATATCAGCTTCAAAGTGAAAAGAGCAAAAAACGGATTTGAATTTTTTACATTTCTTACTGAACAGGAACTTCAAAATTACTGGGCAAACAATTTAAACTTTGAACTGAAATGCATCCATTCTTTAAAAAGTTTGAACCTTGGTATCTTTTTTAGCTGTTTTTAAGACCATTTAGTATTGTTAACTTTCAGACGTTTTTATTTGATGTGGTAGACCTTGAAGCAGTTTCTCTCCAGCTGCAGGCAGAGTCACACCTCACACTGGGGTGCTTCTCTTGCACACCATGCACTGCTATACCAGAAACTTTTGTTTTAGCAAAAATAATTATTTATTGTAAAAGGATAAATAATGCTGGAATGAAGCTGAATCTTACAATTAGCAAATAGTTAAGGGTTGTTAAAATAAAAAAATAAAAAATAATGACTGAACAAACATTCATATCCTGGTTCACTGGAGATCTGTCCTTCTTCGTGGTCACTGACTTCAGATATAAGCCTTCTGGGACACCTAATAGATCGTGTTGATTTTCTTTGAGGCATTTCCATAATTTCATGCTGGTTTTTATGCTAATTAGCTTCCCCGTCCCGTTATCCGCTTTCACCGCGCTGCGCTCCGTTTCAATCAGGCTGTACAGCAGGATTTCCCCTCGTAGCGATAGTTTCCATAACTCTGATTGCTTCATGCTATAGATCGTTGGAAAGCTGCTTTTATGTACTTTTAGGAACCGTTGGAATTATTTGAATCTGATCAGCCATTCAAAAGTTATAAAACGGAGCATTTTGGATGACAAACTCAGCACATCTCTGAATCTGTATTGTGATTCGTTGCGCTCAAGACAGGGAATCCCGGTGGCTACCGTAATGTGTTGTATATGCACGAAAAGCCCCATTTTTAATCTTTTCAGCACTTTTGGAATTTTAATGATATCTTGAATGGTTCAGGAATTATGGTAATGAGAAGTGCGCATGTCCAATCCCATCTGCGGCCACAGGTTGGTAATAAGAATATTGTGGCATTAACAGAGGGGTGCCGGCGGTCAGGGCTAGGAGGCCCCCCACCACTAGGGGGCCCCAGGCGGCCGCCTACCTATGCCTAATGGTAAAACCGCCTCTGGGATCCAGCACCCACACATATGACACATCAAATCGACCAGCTTGGTCTCAGGAATCTTGCATTCAATTTTAAATGTGTTATCTGTTACCATGGTAACACAAGTGCATAAGTATATCTCCAAACAAGTCTTATTGAAATGAATGTGAAAAGCCTTATATTGAGTCTATAACATACTGCTGTTTCTTATCTTTCTGAGCTCTATACACTTAAAACTACCATCATAGCTGACATTTTAACATTAGTCAGAAGGCAGGAACCACCCCCTCCTCCTTCGCTGCCCTCTCATTGACTGAGAGTTTTCAGTCGTCTTCTGCCTAAAAGGAAATATGCACCCACACATATGATACACCAATTCAACCTGCTTGGTCCCAGGAGTCTTGTATTAACTTGATATTGTGTTCTGTGTAACCATGGAAACGTGTTTAGCAACAACATTTAACAAGATTTTAGACAACTATCAACAGACTTTAAAGAGCAAGTCATCCCCAAATAAACTTTTTTTTGCTGATGAACTAAATAAACGAGTGTCTAATCGTGCTGTAGACACGTGTCGTCAATAATTTGGCACTTCAGTGCATCTTAGTTCAAATTTAAATATTCTGCCTAAAACTGGCAGTGTTGTGCCGTTGTCAGGTAAAAACTCTGCACTATATTCTAAATTAAATCTGCCACCGCTATTGGCTAAGAGGTATGCTGTGATGTAAACTGGTACATTATGATGTCACAATGCTGTCGTGAGCCTGTGTGTGTGTGTATTTGTTAGCAGCTCCGCCCTCTCGGTCTGCCAGGCAACAGCATTTATTGCATTTTTCAAACATGAAGAGGGAGTGGAGTTAGAATCTGGTAGGGGTTGACTTGCTCTTTAATATAGAAATGTTATTCAAAGTTTAAAAGAGTCATGTGACATTGTGCATTGCTGTATTAATGCAGACTCCTGTCATCTGTTACCATGGCAACACAAGGAACTACAAATCACTTTAACCAAGTCTCATAGGAATGAATATAAAAAGCTGAATATTGAGCCAATAACAGACTCCTGTTTTTGATCTTTTTGAACTATCTGTATTTAAAACTAGAAACAAGTTAAATTTGATTGACCATCAGAAGTTGGGAAAGTGCCCCGCTCCCTCCCAGCTCCCTGATTGGTTGAGAGAGGTCAATCATCTTCTGGCTAAATGGAATTACACACCCACACATGTGAGACATCAAATCGATCGGCTTGTCCTAAGGAATCCATCCACATATAAATCCATACTGGCTTCCATCCATCCATCCATCCATCCATCCATCCATCCAATAAACCATCTAGCATCCATCTAACAATCCATCTGTTATTTCGTTCATCCAACCATTCATCCATCCCATATCAAATCTAAACATATGTTAATCTATCAGTTTCAAATATCAGCAAATATTTCTAAATTCACAGTTCAGCCAATTGTAAAAATGTTCCCATTAAACTATTCTCATTCAAATGCCAGCTGTTTAACATTTCAAATTTCGAGTTTTTAATCAATGTTCAACGATTAAAGTTTTCTGCTGTTTAGCATTTTTGTCCATTCTTGACCTATATTCTGAGCTTTATTACACTTGTTGGTGATTTTTGCTTCTAAATCTTTAAATACATTCAGCTCATTTTGACAGTTTAGCTTAGTTTCAGCTTCACTTCAGCTATTCAGCCGCTTCAGCAATCAGTTTCTGAAATCGGCATATGCTGCTCATTTCACAGTTCAACTAAATATAAAAATTAAACTGTTAAACTAGTCCTACTCAAACAACAAGTGTTTAGACAGTTTGGCTGTCCAGATTTTTAAATAATGTTCAGATTTCGGTTTTCTGCTGTTTAGGATTGTTTTCTCCGTTCTTCACTTTTTGTGCTTTATTTACATTTTGGTGCTTTTTGCTTCTAAATCTTTTAATACATTCAGCTCATTTTGACAGTTTTGCTTAGTTTCAGCTTCAGTTCAGCTGTTCAGCAACTTCCGCTTACAGTTTCAGCTATCCAGCATTCAAACAGCATTTGTGCAATAAATGCAAATTTTTCTAGTTTTCTCTGTTCCCGTTGTTTACATTGAGGCAGAAAACATAAAAGGAAATGAGCCGACATCAATGATCGCGTGTTAAATTTGTTTTTGAGGTGGCAACACCTAATTTGATAATGTTACTATGGCCGTAGTCAGGACGCAGATGTCTGGAGCACGTCAACTATCAGAGCTTTGCATGCGCAAGCTGTTAAGGTTAGGATGGGGGTGAGGGGAAGGTTAAATTGCAAGAGGGTAAAAGTCGCAATTCGGTCAAATGTCCGTTTTACGACGGGCGTCAGATACCGACGCTCTGGCACAGTGCATCGCCTCCCAACGCGCAGGGGCTTGTCACCTGCTGTCTTTTCCAAGGACTGCATCTTGTCGGTCATTATCACGTGACAGCGACTAGTCGATGAAAGGCATAAAAAGTCACTACAGAGCAGTGAAGTTGACTAGGTGATACAACCCCTAGTTTAGGGAATGTTTGGACGTATGTTAAAGTTACTTCGTTTATCAAATGTGAGCAGTGTACACACATGCTAATTGCTAAGCGTGACACTAAGATGTGTGTAATAGTAATGTATTCTTTCTACTTCTGTATGTTGTAGTTATGATGATAAAGCACTTATGAAGATCTTCAGATAAGAAAAGCAAGCCTTGGGTGAAGATTGTTGTGTTTGTTTTAGTTGTTTGCTAGCTGGCTAGCTACACATAGCTACTGTGAGAAGGGCTAATGTTCGCTACACAGAGCAAATATGTACTTAAATATCTCAAAAACTAGACTTTAGATCTGTCACATTTTGCGAGAGAGGAGAAGTAGCCAAAGAGTTTGATGTATATGGAATGTAAAAGTAGTGTCATGAAGAGTAAATACCGATACAGATATTTTCTGATACTACATTTTAATGCCGATATCGGCCAATAATAATAGACCGATAATATTGGACATCCTTAAATTAAGCTTCTTGTTACAGATTTTAAGAGTCAATGGAAAAAAACAACACAAGCAACACTCAGAGCAAACATCTGGCATCCATTTGAATCCTGACACTTTTTTAAGTCAACAAAAGCTGCACACACACAGCTTGTGACGTAGATGTTTGTATTTGAAATTCTGTAGAAAAAAGAAGGTGAGATTGTTTTGGTTCTAAATGACTTTTCTTTACTTAGAATTCTCACTTCCTTTTTGTGTTTCCGATAGAGATAAATGGAAAACAAGTTTGTTTGTAACTTCCCCTCACAAGTTTGCATGACTGAAAGCTCATTCTGCTCCTAGAAGAATGATGTCCATCATGATGATGCATGTATGAAATTTACAACCTAAATGTCATGGGGACACAAGGCTTTTCTGGACCCCAGCAACAGGCCCTGCTGTGCTGTGGGGGTTCTTGTGGTTTGTGAGCTCTCACGAGAACAAAGATTGTAGAAATGAAAAATATCTGTGAGCCCAGACCAAAGCGATGTTCAGGCGGTTTGTGGTCTGATGAGTTGCATGGGTGCATGCACGGACCTTGCAGAGGCACAGAGGTTTCATCAGTCATGTAAATATTAGTGGGTTCTAATGAGGAACACGTATCAGAACTTTCATTCCATTTTATAGCCCTAGAATGCTTGTGATGAATAATGAAAACTATTTTTACAACGGGGTGTCAAAAAGAGAAAAATCACCGCACATCTGTATGAAGGTGCTGGATTGAGTCTTTGAGTTCAATGAGGGAAAAAAAATCTGCACATTTTTTCTATCTGCAAGAGTAAATATTTATTGATCAAGTTTTCATTCAGGGACCTGGAATCACTCTTGATGAAGGTCTCATATTTACTCTTTATGGGTTGTTTACAGCAGGGGTGTCCTAACTTTAAAGACAAGGACCAACATTGTCATGGTAAAAGTCCTTGTGATAAAAAAAAATCCCGAATTGTTTTATTGTAAAAGTTATTGTATTGAGAACTTCATAAATTGTACTACTCAAATACAGGCTTCATACAAATCTGAACGTTAAAATGCTCCAATACACCACTCTACATGACACTAGAATCTGAGTCTGATATTTCATTTGATTTTTTAAAGGTGTAGAACATTGAAAAAACATTTTTAATGATCATTTTTATTCTAATCTGTCACTCTGAGGTTTTCATGCAGGCTGAACACGAAAATAGTCTCCTGGGGTGACGGTGGTACAGGAGTTAGGTGCTCGCACCGTAAATCGGAAGGTTGCAGGTTTGAGCCTGCTCAATTTGTTGCTGTCGTTGTGTCCTTGGGCAAGACACTTAACCCTCCTTGCCATTTGCTGTGACCTCTTGTAACGAAGGCATTTGTGAAACTAGTGAAGTCAGATTCTGAAGCAAGCTGAACACTGTTCATATGATACATTGAAATGTGCTTAGGAATCCACAGCGACCCTGTTCACTACCAAACACTTCATGTTAGACTGGACACCTTTAAAAACAGCTGAAGATCCTTTTATTTAGAACTGCTTTTACTCTTTTGAGTTTTCTGTTTTTAATTATCTTTCATTTGTTTTGTGATCTTTTTGTTTCGTTTATCTGTGCAAAGCCCTTTGTGATTATTCTATCTGTAGAAAGGGATATATATTATATATAAGGCTATATATTTATAATAAATATATAGCCCTGAATACAATTCGTCCTCAGATCCTAATCAATGCTCCTGGAGCAGTCCCAGCCGAGTAGATTTGTGTGGGCTGTACTCTGGACTTCCTGACAATCAAGATTCAAAGGGTTAGAATAAATGGCACCTTATCCAAACGGGTGAATCAAGTTTAGAAAATCACACAGGAGGCCGCTACCATCAATGATCTGATGGTGCTAGAACCCTCTGGATGTCTTGGAATGCTTATTAACTAAAATTTTAAATTCAAAGCAAAGCGATGTATTAAAAAAGGGGGATATTCATGTTTAAGAAGGCATTATGGTTTCCATAATGAAAAGATTATGAAGATCATACAGTATTTTATCACACTTTTATTGAATCCATCTGGTCTGTTTCCTTGGTGTCATGGTTTTCTCTTCGGTCTCTGAAGAGCAAACCCTGCTCTGTCACATTGTTAAGTTGTGGGATCGGGGAGCCACAGTTAAGTCCAGCATTGATGTATGTCAGACCGGTACATCACCTGGCTGGCTCCCTTCCCAGCAAACATTCGGACGTTTGATCAACGTTGAAAAGACGTCGGGCCGACACGTCCCGTCATGGTTGAAAAATAGTTCCAAAATGAGAAGTTGAACTGACGTCTTTTCTGGACATGAATTATGGTACACGTAACAATTATACATGTAACTACAAATCTGAGTGGATTTTTAGGAAATGTTTTGTTAAATTTTTTTTTCATTTGAACCGTCCTAAGACGACCATTTTTGACGTGGACGCCACATCGCCGCCGGACCAATGTTTGCTGGGATGCTATGTTGAACTACATGTAACTACTTGTCAAAACAACAATTATACATATAACTATAGGCATGTACAAATGTATCTGAATGGATTTTTAAGACGTGTTCTGTGTTTTTTTTTTTTTTTTTACACATTTGGGCCGTCCTACCGCAACCATTTTTGGATGTGGACACCAAGTCGGCGTCGGACCAATATTTGTTGGGTTACTGCTGATGCTTTACACCTTCTGCTTTGAGTTCTAGGTTGTGTGGTGGGGACTTGTCCCATGATGTAGAACAAATAGACTTAAAGACAGTTTTGTCCCAGGCGGACCAGAAGAGAGAGTCATGCACTGGTCATTGTGGTACACAGCTGCTTGCACACGCAAATATTGTTTTGCCTACTCACAGGCCAGAAATACCTTGTTGCTGAGTCATTTTTTCAATGCAAGTGTTCAACTTCCTCTCATGTCATGTGGACTTGCTCAGTGTTCAGTCTGAATGTGCAGAATGCATGTTAGCCAGGCGTAGCCGAGCCTCAGCTGCAGACCAGCGCAATAAGGTACTAGCAATGCTACTGGGTACCGCTTTGCCAACAGAAAATGGCTGATTCAAACAGTGCAGAGTTTTAAGCTGAAGAGGCAAGGCAATGCAGCTTTATTTATATAACACATTTCATACACAGAGGCAATTCAATGTAGCCTGGCCTGCCAGATTCGTCCTCTGTTTAATTCTGCACAGAGAGAGACTCTGGTAACTCACAGGAAGAGAGGCACTTGAGGGGCGGGACTAGGCAGCTCAAAAATAACCAATCAGAAAAAAGACGGCAATGCCAACTGTACTGCGCGACGCTGTAGTTTTTTAGCTGTAGTAAGAAAAGGCATCTGGCAACGGCACAAATATCTTTTTTTATTTAGAAGAAATGCTTTTAGCACTTCTACTTGTTGTTGTTTTAAAGACATTCAAGTCATTTAGAAGAGAGGAAAGAGCTGCAGCGAACTCTGCTTCAGTCGACATTTTCGACAAACTCTGACTTTTGGTGTGTGACGTACGCTACTCAGCGCTGAATGGCTCAGTTACAATTCTAAGGGGGTGGGGTTATTTGAATATGAGGGTTCCCAAACCCTTTCTCTGCGCAGAATTAAACAGAGGAGCAGACTGGCAGGCCGGGCTACATTCAATGTGCAAGAGGCTGCAATGATGATGATTTTAGGCTGAAATTTTAAGCAAGATGCACTAAAATTCAAAATAGTTTGCTGATTAACACGTTTACAGCACTATTACAATTATACAGTTCCTCTGCTACAAATGTTGATTTGGAGGGTGACTTGCTCTTTAAAGCTTAAAATGATGATTTATTAGGGGCGTGTCCTTTTTATTGGCAGGTAGCAAACGAGCAGTCAGTGCCAGCACTAGCAGCTTTCCTGCCTTCTTGCTCCAGGAAAGGCCTCAGCTTCAGCCTCATGCTATCCTCAGCAGAGTCACTCTGCTGCAGTTTTCTGGCTAAAGCGCCCACCAACCTCTGTTGGCTTTGGCAACCTCAGTTAGCTTGTAGCCACATTGCCTCAAAGGTTGTTTGTCAATCCCCACAGCCTCGCTCTCAGCTCCATTTTTGGATTTTCCAGGCTTGACAAGAATCATAGCACGGCCAAGATAGCAGTGGTGGGAACCGTCCTCTGGTTTCAGTTCAGCTCTTCAGAAACCTACGGTGATGGTGCGGAAGGTTGTTCCATTATTTATACAGGTGATGGTGTTAGCGAGTTTTGAAACTGTTCAGAGCCAGGGAACAAAGGACTGTCAAAAATAGAAGGAAAAAAAAACATTAATGTACATTAAAAAAGGAATGGATCGATGTGATAACGGGTAACGCCATTTCATTAGGAGTGTTTCCATTGTCAGAACTTCAGGATCAGTTCTGGGAGGGGGAGACTGACCAGGAGATATGACGGCTCAGTCCTCTCAGCTGTTGTGTGCTCATACAAATTCAGTCCTTTCAGGACTTTGCACAGACATCAGCACATTGCAACAGCTTCAGCAGTGAGCGATGTCACTGATCAGTGCCAAAATGTGTAAATAAAGTCATTTCCCACTGAATTACAACCAATTAGCAAAAGTTCTGCTTTGCTGCTCATCGGGCCATGATCAGGTACTCTGAAAGTTCCTGTAAATGGCCTGGAAAACTGCCAGTTTGACCAACCCAGTGAAGTGGAGACACGCATGCTGGCCCGGGACACAGTCCCAGTGGAAGCACGCCTATTAGTGTTAAAGAGCAAGTCAAATCAAAATCAACTTATTTTAGCTGATAACTAGTATAAATGAGTGTCTAACAGTGTTGTAGACATGTGTAGTTTTTATTTTTGCATTTTGATGCGTTTTCTTTGAAAACTCTAAATTCTGTTTACAAACGCCAGTCTAGCGCCATCTTCAGCTCAAAAGTATAGAACACGTTTATTTTGAGTCGATTTTAGCAAATGGCTAACAAGAACAATGCTACGTATTTCAGAAAAGTACTACGTAGCAGCTCTGTGGCTGTAGGTTATAAAAGCACCGCGGTCTCAACCAGCCTTGTAGCAGTCGGGGCTCGTAAGTGAGTTGTGCTATAGTTAGCATTAGCATCGTGTCAGAGTCCCAGCAAAACTTTTAATATTAAAATTATTTAGTTCGAGTAGCTTGGCTGTTAGATTTTGTAGTTTAGTATTTTTTACATCAGACTCTTTCACCTACTTGGTGGAGCTTGAACCAGTTAAGCTGGTTTGAAGAGCATTTCACAAATTAGTCCAAGCCGTTCCAGTACTTACCAGGTGTTCTGAACTGGTGCTGAGTCCGGTTCTCATTAGAACATGTCTGATTCTGGACACTGAGTTATCTCTGAGAGCAGTCAGATCACCCACCAGCCGTGTTATAAAGCACATATATTAGACAGTTTGTTTTGTACACGATCTAAGTTACTAAACTCCCACAACAAGCTGATGTTATTATATTTTTCAAGCTAAATCTGCCCAAGACGGATGTAGTCCTCCTGCCTGCACCGGTCCAGGCTAGAGCCTTGCAGGTGAATTATTTCATCATCTGTCTTTCTTTACCTTCTAGTTTTAACATGTAATTATTTTAGCTTATTGTTAAACGTGTGTTGCTGCTCTTAAAAACAACTATAATTATATTTGCTGTTTCTATATATTTCACATAGCCTCCCAGCAGCTGTGTGCCTGACACTGGGACCATGATGGGAATTCCACCCAGAGCAGCTTCTACACTCCTGAACACACCCAGGTTGTTGTTTATGTGCTTAGCCGACGCTTTTACCCAAAGCGACCTACAATTTTTATTTTTTTTTACCTATAGGGTGTGGTGGAGAGCTTCTGAGCAGCGTCCATCTGAATGACAGGACAAGCTCTATGAACTGATCCAGGTAAAAACATTCTAAATAATAATATTGTACTCTGTTTTCTGTTTTTTTCCTACGTCTCAGCCTGGCAGGCCATCACTGAAGAGGAGTATCTTCCCAGACTCACACCAACATCCCATTTTACCTCGGGGCCTCCTGATCTAACAGAAAAACCTGTAGCTCCATCCTAGCTCTGCTTTCCACATGTTTCTCATCATCTCTGGAAGTTACCAGCTACTGTGATGTTATGTGTACAGTCAGGCTAAATGAACCCAAGTAATCTGCTGTCAGACTGTGTAGTAAAGGTGAGTTGTTTTTAATCGTCATGTAATCTTTATTACAGCCTTTGAGTTTTAACATTAACTATGTTTTCGTTTCATAGCTTATTGCTACACGTGTGTTGCTGCTGCGAGCTTGGAGCTAGATTAGATCATGACATCATGAAGGAGACTACTGATTCTGGTCCTGTGACACCTGGTGACGTGTGAGCTGATTCACCTGGTAAATAACTTTTACATTAAATATTTTGTTTTTTGCTATTAAAAGTAAATTAACTAATAACCTGCATTATTGCAGGACACTCAGCAAAATATGGACTCTACACCATGAGGCAGGCACATGTTAATACTCTATAAGAGCACATAAGGTGAGCAACACCACATATTATTATTGTTATTACTGTACACTGTCCTGGATTTGTTTTCTTTCTGCATGATTTGTTTTCTTTCTGCATCTCATCATTAGCCTGGTTGATCACCTGATAACTCCTGTCATCTGGTTATGACAGCATGAGTGTGTCCTCACACACCTGTAACCTATCAGCTCATCTGGCAGAATAGAGAGAGAAGAGACAACACCACATCTCCTGTTCCCGGAAAGCCTTCAGCCATCCTTTGATGACTGAGAACCTCCACCAGCTCTGTCTCCTGTCTGCCTACAATTATTATAATAAATATTGTGTTTGACAAGTTTTTTGTGCAGCCAAATGTCTCATTTTGATTCCAGTTTTGATATTTTAATGGATATTTATAAATTACATTAATTGAATTATCACATTGTTGCATGTTTAACTAGCTCTATTGTGATGAATTAAACTAGCACCTCACTGTTAAAAGCTCGTTTTAATTTCAAGCATGTTTAAGTATTTATGGTTATGAACAAAAACAGGAAATATGTAAATTGAGATTTATTTAATTAATATAACAAATAACTGTTTAGAGGAAGAAAGAGTCATTGAAAGGCACATTCTTCTAGAAGCTCCTGATCCTGACTACACCACCAGAGGAGACCACCTGCAGACACCAGAGGATCACCTACGACCAAGAGAGCAGCTGTTATTAGTAAATAAATAATGAAATCAGGGCAGTTTTATTGGGCTGAACACATTACAGAATAATTTTCTCATGGGGTAGTTTCATAACTTTCTCTGCAGCAAACTGTAACATGAGCCCAGGGCTCCTGGAGAGCTGCTATCCAGCATGTTTCAGTGGTTTTCCTGCTTTAACAGGTTAGATTAGCTGTTAAGCAGCTCAGCTATTTGTTGCTGTTTAAAACCAGGTGTGTTGAAGCAGATAAATCTCTAAAACATGCAGAATACTAGCCCTCTAGGGCCGTGGAGCCAAACCCTGCAGCTAATCTAATGCTATGGCTAGCGGCTACTTACCATTCAGAGCTGGTTCTGTTGGGTCAGTTCCGCTAGTTTCAGGTAACTCACAAGCTCAAAACAATAAGGCTCAGGTCCGCTTGTCTCCTCCAAATAGACTTGGTCCCTCTCTTCTCGAGTGTTTGGGTAAGGAGGGGGAGAAACCTCCTCCACTTCTAATGACTGCTCAGAGTGAAGGGAGCTAGCATCGTCTAGTTAGCCATCGTCTTTGTCACTGCCACGGCTCCGCCCTCTCGGTCCGCCAGGCAACGCCTACTAATGTTGCAGTTTTTAAAATTGATACGTGGGTGGAGAAGGACTCTGAGGCACGCTTGACCTGCTCTTTAAAGTAACACTAAACAGTTTCCAGCTTCTCCGTTCTGTTGGTTGAAAATGGAGTTACAACTGTCATATACAGCTCTGCTGTAGCTAGCGCTAACATGAACCAAGTCTCACAAAATAAGTCCTCTCAACCTTAATAAGAAATTAGGTTTCTTAAATGATTGTAGGCTGCTGATGTTCACTTTAGCTCTTTGCTTCACCTACAAAGACGTGATTCTCTGACTTTTACTTCCAGGCTCCGTCATGATGCTAATAAAAAAAAGCAAACTTCTTTTTTTCTTGGTCGTGTGTTTTTTTTATTGATGGTGGGCGAACTGAAAAAGCTAACTGCTAGCCTTTTTACTAGCTATTTTGTGTACCGGTAGCTAACAGCCATTAAGCAGGTAAAGAGCGCCCCCTAGGGCACCTACCCGCTCCACTAAACTGTTTCTGGTCAGCAGAGGGCAGCAGAGTGCTGTCCCATGTGATGCTGGCAAAGTTTCATCCAACGCAATCACTGAACCCCACAGGAAGTGGTTAAAGTGGTCAAACTGCTTCGTGTCGCTTTAAAACCTTTTTAATGCACATGGAAGGTTCCCAAAAGAGTCCGAGCTTAGCATAGCTGCTGCAGTCATTATCTTCACACACCTCTGGACACATCTGGCAGTGACAGATTGCTACTCTACAGAACATCAAGCTCACACTGGCAACGAATGTAAAGTTATACATGTAACATAGACCCTGGAATAAACAAGCAACACACCCCGTCACACACCAACCCCACTCGGCCCTCTCTCTGAGGGTAACAAAGAATCTATTCATCATCAGACACCAACACATCCAGCACCTGTCAGGACACAAGCCTGTGGAGCACACACACACACACACAAGCATGCGCACGCGCACGCATGCACACACACACACACACGCACGCGCGCGAACACACATACACGCATGCACACACACACTCACACACACACACGCACACACACACGCGCACATGCAAGTGAAAACGGGTCAGGTCAGGAACCCTGACTCTTTGTGCTTTCTTGGAAAAGACGCCCATCTAATGTGTGGTGACCACTGCCATCACCACATCCTCTGGTCTTACACTCATGCTTTCTGTGATCCATGATGCCACGGAGAGATGCATGTGTGAATGAAGAGGATGCATCTGTCACAACCTGATCTTAATAAATTCAGCTGTAAAAACCAAACATAAGAATCCAGGCTACTTGTCCTGATGACACCCCCACCCCCCACCTGGTTTTGTGAGTCGTGTTTGCTCGTGGCCATGCTTGTGTATCAGTGTGTTGATGCTGGAGTACAGTAACAAAGTCAGAGTCAGCTGTGACTCGTTTGGATTCCTGCACACGCCTGCAGACCAACCCCTCAGACAGCTGGCCTTCGGCGTCATCACCCCACAGCTGCCTCTGTCTGTTCTCTGCTCTGTCCACAAATGAGCTCAGCAGGAATTCAATTAAACAGTTTCTGCTTTAAACAATCAGTCTTCTCACCTGGTTTATAGAAACACATGTGGATCCTACAGAACAAGAAAATGAGACTTTTATCATGTTGGAGGGCTCACATCTTCTCCTTTTTAGCAGCATTCATTGGCTCCCAGTTTACTTCTGGATCCAGTTTAAGATTCTGGTCCCAATGACTATCTACAACCCGTCCCATTCCCTGGTTGGTTGGTCAGGACCAGAGGTGATCATGCCCCCACACAGTAACACGCTTTACTTCTGGCCTTCCACTCTTTAACCTCAGTGGAGACTTTTGGGGAACCTTGTTCTATGCTCCTATGTTATGTAGTTGTGTACTTGTACTGGTTTTATGAGTTCTCATGTTCCTCCATATTTATTTGTTTGTTAAGTACTTTGTGATTCTTTCTAGAAAACCTATATAAATAAACATTACTTAAGTCACACAAAGTCATTGTGAGGGGGATGATTCTCCGCATTACATTAAGGAGCGCGGCGATCCTGATAGTTAGAGGACAGAAGGAACCCTCCATGGAACGATATCGAGCGACACCTTATCCTACCACTGAGATTAAAGGATTTCCTCTTTACAGGACTCAGCTAAAACATTATAGTGCAATTTTAAGGTGCATGTTAGTGACATTTAAGGCTGAAAACTCAAACATTGGTGTATGGAACAATAGCGTTCTCTTGTTAGAGGGAATTGCTTTATAACAAGATTATAACAAGGTATTACGACGATGAACAATGTTAGTGGGGAATCTTCTATTAGCCTCAATAATTGATGTTAATTTATGATACTGAGACACAGTCTCCTTCAGAACAAGGTCTGCTTGTAAGGCCTAAGGTGTCCCCTGGGGATCAGGACTGAGTGTCCACCCCGTGTCCAGCGGTTATGCACCCAAACAGAGTTTTCATATATTTATATTGACCCAAAGTGTCATGTCCTCCTCAGCAACGAAAGCCTGGGTAGACGTTTGTTCACCAGGGCCTAAAACCTGGATGGATGAAAATGTGGCGTAATGTTGAGAGGGTCTCTAAAACCCCAATCATCGATATGTCATAGGACATTTTATCATAGACACAGATGCTTTAACCCTTTATAAGGACACTCGATGTAGTTTAAAATTCAAAATGTCAACCCCAGGGTGTTACTGTGGTAAATAACTAAAGTGTGTTTCTGTTGTTACAATTTTCAAAAATATTTATTCTCATGCAGAAAATCAGAGAAACGAAGTGATCAAATATGAACGCAGACCCTGTTCTAGTGAAATAAATCCCAAATAAAAACATGAACAAGTTAAATAAACATTATTTTTAATGATATAGATAATTATAAGACACTTTTGAATAATCTAAATGTTGGGACATTATTTGACTGTAGATTCATACAGAATATTTCACAATTATATATTTTTATAAAAGCAGATTCATGTTTTTGAAAAGTAATCGAATAACAGGCACTGTTTCTGATCAAATCTAGAATATTAGGATATTTTATATTTGTCGATCTGCCTCAATGTCATCTTTCCTCCTTTTCATCATCAGTGATGGCGAGATTGGTTGGCACAATAACCGTCGTCACAAGTCACCTAAAGCCTGATATTTACTAATGTGTTTATATATTTCAGAGACTTTAGAGCACAGACACATTTGTTCTTTATTCTCCTCCACCTCTTCACGCGGTCGCCATCTCTGAACCCACGTTTCTTGTCACTTCTGTCAATGTTTGCTCCGTATTTTGTACTCCTTCAATCACGGTTGAATAAATGTTCATGATTTTGGAATTTTTCTGCGATGAGTTCTTCGATCTGTTCCGGGTCTGCTTCTGAAAATCGTTTAACTTTTTGAGGTGGCAATGGCAGTGGTAGTGACGAATTAACAGGAAGCGGCGTCCCAACCAGTCATAAGCTTGCAATCTCTGTTACTTTCAACGGATCTTTAAAATTTGGTGCAGGTCTCGGTCACCCTCTGTGAGCCCGTCGGAGAGCCCTCACGCCGACGCACAACGGGGTTGTGTGTCTCCTCACCGACGGAGAAGTTTAAATCAGGCTTAAGCCACATATGCTGTGCTGGCCAGGGGAGACAGGTTTCAGATCCGAGCAGGGCTTGATGACGAAATGAGTTTCCACGGAGGCTTTAGGGGATTTTCAAAGTAAAACAAAAAATTTACAGCTGAAATAGGAAAATGCTCGAATGCAGCCAAAAACGTTTATTTTGTTGTTGTTGTTGTTGTTGTTGGGTAAATAACAGTATCACACGATAAAAAGCTTTAAAGAATGGATTTTCTACGATATGGCCCTTTAATAGGTAGACACCGACTAGAGTGGGACGGCTATACTGGGTGAGGCAAGAGGAGAGTTAATAAACAGCAATGTTGCTTATTGTGTTGTACTGTTCTTCAGCTTCCTAATGAAGATGAATGAGAGGAAAAAAAGATCAGGGCTACACCTGCCAGGTTGTTTCATACAGGGTCACCTTTCAGCACCCTCTCCCTCATCCTTTATCTTGTTTAGGTCATCTTCTTATCTACACATTGCCCCCCTTTAGATCTTTCAAGACAAGTTAAAGTCTAGGATAGTCTGGGTATGTTTAGGGTAATCTGGGTTATTGTGTGTACCTGCATCATTATAAAATATACATTTACTTGGTAGATTATTCAACAAAATCAGAGAAAAACAAGGTACTTTTCTACAGAAAAACCTTTAATATTGATGTCATGCTTTCCCGTCTTACTTACGGATCACATTAGAGTAATTCACTAGAAAACCATAATTTACAAAAAATAAAAAAAGAAGAAGAAGAAGTTGCCGTCACTGTGATTGCCCAAGGTAGACCAGCCCAAGCCACCAGATGTGGGCTGATACATCATCAGCCATGACCAAGCCAGAAGTGTAGACGTGAAAATAGTTACTTCCTCCAAAAGTTGTGTTTAGTATGTGTTTGCTTAAAGGGCATCTTCATTCATATTTTAAACACATTTGCAGTGGTTTCTAATAGGAATAAATGCCTTTTAAGTGGTTCTCTGAGGAAAAAAAGCTCTGGCGTGCCTGTTTCAGCACAGAGAATTCGAGGAGAACGTAGCTTTACACAGCAATATTTGGAGGTTTATTTCCTGATATTCGGACATCTCTCCTCTGATTGGCTAACAGTAATGTGACTCTACTACTGACTGCAATGCTGGTGGAACTGCTTCTACTAGCCAACATGTTCTCTGCTGTTTCCTGGGGCCTCATTTATCAACCGTTCTTACGCACAGATCTATGCGCATATCACATGTAGGAACTAATGTACGAATTGTGTGGTATTCATCATTTTGTACCTGCGCATGGAAATGTTCTTAAACACAAGAAAACTTCAGACCAAGCGTAGGAACAGCATCTAGTGGTAGAGCGGGGGAACAGGTCTCTGTCATCCACACATAACATAATAATAATAATGCATTGAACTTATATAGCGCTTTTCAAGACCCCAAAGACGCTTTCACACACTCTCACTTTCACACACTGCTAGTGATGGTAAGCTACTTGTAGCCACAGCCGCCCTGGGGAGGTCTGACAGAGGCGAGGCTGCCATTTGGCGCCGTCGGCCCCTCTGACCACCACTAACACAGGCAAGTTGGGTGAAGTGTCTAGCCCAAGGACACAACAGCAGGATAGCCGTGGCGGGAGCTGGAATCGAACCCTTGACCCTCCGATCATGAGGCAACCCGCTCTACCACCTGGCCTACTGCTGCCCCAACACAGGTTCATCATCCACTGATTATTTTACCCATTAAATAAATATTTCAGTGGAAAAACAGTGGAGCCACATATGTGGTGATCTGACGGGAATCTGAAATTGTACAATGGTTCATCAGAATTTTTACTCTTCCCATTTTTATGATGTTATTATTTTTTATTTTATTTTATTACATTATATTTTTGTCCTCATTATTTTGCTTGAGATGAGTTTGATAAAAGATGGTTTTCTATATTATTATTAAGGGTTTGTCAGAGCTGCTCTCTGGAGGAAACGCGTTCGCTGATGGGAGATCTGTCTGGAGCTGAGCTGGACTTCGGGACCCTTTGTGGAGCGACATATAAACCACACAAATCTGATTCCAGTCCATGTTCTATTGTACAACTACAAGAACCTCCAGAACCACCTCTCCGTCCAGAACAACTCCTTAAATGTAAATGACAACCCGTTCCTCTACGATTGACTAAAGTTTTTCCTGACAGGAACCTCTCCTCTGTCCCGACCGCATTTATAACCCTGGCAGCTTGTTTGGTTCTGTTGCACTTCAGCAGAAAGTGTCTCTATCTCACAAGTTTTCTTTTTTCGGGTAGAACGCAAGAATTCCCTCACGTTCTGAGGATGTAGCATGGCCAAGCATGGTTAATTTAAGGCGTATCTGTGTGTAAATGACAGAACGGACACGAGCATCTGGGTACGCACAGGTGGGATTTATCATCAGACCTGTGGAGGAACGTGCGCACGAGAGGCCACCGCATGTATCATAAATGCCGTTTTTGACCGTCGGTATGAACATTCTAAATGTTTGTTCATAGGAACCAATTTAGGAATATTTCTATGAACGTTTGATGAATGAGGACCCTGGACTCTGAACCAAGAACAGCCTTCCCCGTCATGATGGGTGAGTCCGTGAATGACAGTGTGATGTCACATTGTCATGCTTTTTGGAACCAAGCCTTTTTACGTCAGTTTTCTACCACAAGTTAATGCAGGAAATAGGTGTAGAAGACTATTTTCACCTTCAGTCTGTACGTTCGACTCAGAAAAGTAATAAGTAAAACTGGTTTCTCACTACTCTTTAATGTGTCTTAGTTTGTTTTTGTTTGTTTAAATGTTGTTTTTATCTCTGTATACGGGGAAACACAAAAACTGGAATTTGTAGCTAAAGTCAATTTATGTCCGTGATCCAGCTCAGACTGAGAGACCATCTAAAGGCTCAAGAACCTTCTGCAGGTGTTCTGGATTCATCAGCTGGTTAGAGTGTGACACTTTGAGTCTAGAATATTGAACCTTTTCACAATTTTCTGATTGTCTGAGATTCTGAATGTGGGGTTTTCATCAGCTGGAAGCCTTAATCATCAGTTATGACAAATAAAGGCTGAAACTTCTGAATTTGCGTGGAATGAGTCTGTCTCAATTCAAAGATACTTTATTAATCCCAGAGGGAAATTAGAGTTTCAGTACTTTCTTCTTCCGGCTCTTGGAGAGTACAGACGCTTTTTTCCTCCTCTCCTCCCCATCTTATCCCAAGGCTCTTTGTCTGTCTTTGGGTGTACGGTGCTTCTGCATTTTTTCTGGAAACTATTTAAATGGATCTGGTCAGCTGGTCTCTCAACGCGATTGACAACATTTTTTCAATGATGAGAGCGGGAGAAGGGGCTCCCGGACGCCCCTCTGGGACAGAGCCAGCTGGGTATATCATGGACTCCTGGAAACAGTGGAACCTGATCTGCCTCTCTCAACTGTCTGTAGAGGATTCTGAAGATGTCTGGATATTCGTGGTTTTGGTATCGGGATTCCTGCTGTTTGTCCTGAGCAGCTACCTTACCGGAAAATTAACGAGCTTTTGAAAAATATTGTCACAATCTTGGAGCTCAGGGATGGATTACACCGCACTGTGAACCCACAAACTCATAATTGTTGAGATGAGTCGTAAGCTTGGAACTTTGGCTGAGATTCAGGCTCTGGCACAGAAGGTGGATTCGATCAAAGAGAGTTGACGGGACAGCACGGTTGGGGTTGATTAACTACGCCATTATTGGATTCAGAGGGGTTGGAGACCAACAAAACTTTAAGGCAGAGAGGAAATTATCTCTGTCTGGCCCCCAAACAATTCTTATCTGAATCTGGTGCCCTTGAGCCAGTGAGGCTGAAGTGATTACTCCCCCCTCAGAAGAAATGTGGAATGCTGCCATTGCCATGGCAACTCTGTCTCCCTATCCCAGCCTGGGCGGAACTGAGAGCAGTGAAGGCCGTGGAACCATTTCCAGGAGTCACTGTGCTTTCTAAACCCAACTACCTCCCTCCCCTGTCCAAACGGAGGTGACGAGCATGGACGTAATTTTCACTTTAGAAGTGGGGGGGACAGGGGGGGGGGGGGATCTTTACAGTATGTTCTAATGGGAAACAGGCTTCAACACATATGGTTGTTTTCTGCTTGGTCCTAGAGCTCAACCAGTGTCAATTTAAAATAGCGTAATATTGTTTTTGGATGGTAAAAAGTGCAGGGGTCAAAGCTTGACTTTGGAAAAAGTGGGGGGGGGACATGTCCCCCCTGTCCCCCCCCCAAAATTACGTCCATGCTAATTGCGGCTGCATACACTGATGTGAGGAGAGTCCCCAACCCTACCTCCCCACCTAGTGTTGTGTAATGTCTGAAGTCTGTTGCATTTCTGTCTGAGGTGTTTTTTGCATAGCAAAGCTGCCCTCTCTGTGGAGGGTAACTCTGAAGTGCCTTTTTTGTTCCTCCCCGTGACTCAATCCTCATGTAAACCCTCTGATCTCTATTAAGGTAGCGCGACTCGGGTTGCGAATGACCACAGTCACCAATTCTTGTCATGTGTCTATGTATGTATGTCTGATCTCAGAATTGATTTCACTTTTATGTTGAATTACTGACATGAATTAACTTTTGCAGCAGATTTTTACTTTTCCAGTTTCAGCTGTAAGTACATTTTCATGTGATGCAAAATGACCTCAATCAAAACTTGAAAAGTTTTAAATGTCACAAATTGACTCAGGCCCTGTCCACACGTAGCCGGGGATCTGCCAGAACGTAGATATTTTTCTACGTTTTGGCCTGTCGTCCACACGAAAACGGAGTTTTTTCACACGAAAACGGATCTTTTTAAAAACTCCGGCCAAAGTGAAGATCTGCGTTTTCTCCGTTTTGGGTGTCTGCGTGTGGACAGACAAAACTGGAGTTTTAAGGTCCGCAACGTCACTTTCTGCGACAAAAAAATGCTGACATCACGTGTGCGACCTGTGTTTATCATGGACGCCCTCAGAGCTGCGCTCTGTCACTACCCGATCCATCAATCGTCCGAGCGCTTTCTGCTTGTTTGTTTTTGCAAGCGGAATTACTGCTCCTTGCGGAAGACCACAGACGAAGGACGAGGTTAAGAACGGGGGAAGTACTGCCGCCTAAAGGTCTGGCATGTCCTTAACAACGTATTTATCCGGGTACGTGTGGACAGAGTTTTTTTAAAACGCGGTGGTGTGGATGCAAGTTTTTGGAGGGGCGGATATTCGTTTTTTAAAAACCCCGGCTACGTGTGGACTAGGCCTCAGTCATAGCCTGATGGTTTATTCTAAGTAGGTCACATGATTAATAAGCAGACCTCCTGTTTTTGCAGGCCTGAGGCCCCATGTGGCCCTTCCCTTTAGGACAACTTATAGACCCACACTGCTGTTCTGCTTCCCAGTCAGAGAAGGTGTCTGGTACTGGAGCCAGAGTGGGAACACCTTCGCCAGCCTGACCTTTGGCCCTTTGACAGGCAGGGTCAACCCCAAGCTTCAGGTTGTCAGAACATGCTTCAAACCTCCAGGTTCAGAGCACCACTCAGGTCCACAGACTGTCACACAACCAGACCTTCACTAGAATAAAGAAAACCTTCCAGACAAGAAGTGAGAGCAGAGCTGCTCAACACCAGAACTGGCCCATCAGTCATTTTGCATCGGCCCATTGCCCACATGCCTCTTAGAAATGTATTTGTTTAATAGCTGCGACTTAAATAAAGAACGAAAATAAAGACACCCACTCTAAACTACAGCAAAGTTGTGTCGGCTTCACTTGGAAGGCAACAACGTCTCTGAATTACACGCTTACAAGAGACGGAGAATGTGCAAATGAGCGGCCCACTGGCAAAAGCCTTATGACAGTTATCTAACCCCTGGTTCAGACCAACTCTTTCTCTTTGATTCAAAGTGTCTTTGTAAATATGACACTTAGACTTTGCCACCGGCCTCAGAAGGCTGTGGGGTGAGGATGAGGAGCTAGACTGAGCCCACCATAGCAGAACAACAGAACTAAGAGACGTTTCTGTTAACGTGAACGTGAGTAAAAATAAAAGGGTCAGAAGACTCGGTTCTGCAGTGTGGGTAATGTTTGCAGCCATGGATGGATCAGAGGCATTAACAGGGTTAACTAAAGCCATTTCGTCATAGGGACCAGAACCACTGTGACCAGCTGAGCTCCACCTCAGCAGGCCTGATGCTGCCTGAGAGGAACTTATCTCACTGCTTGCACATTGGTTTTATTTATGGTCACTTCCTCTTACTCATGCTCAAGAGTTGTCACACTGAAGACATCTGCTGCGGTGACTCAGTTCATTCTGGCCGGATCAGACCCGGTTCAGTCTTACCTGTAAAGGTAGGCTCTTTGATGTGTAACTAAAGGTGCACAAGAGAAAAGGAGAAACACAGCTGTCGTGTGTGTGTTGATAGTCACACACGTGTGTTGATAGTCTGCAAACCATATGACCACTGGTCATCTGGACCAGAGGGAGTAGACGTTCTCACACACGCATCGTAACGATGGGTACATGGATGTAATTTTCACTTTAGAAAGGGGGGGGGGGGGGGGGGGGGGGCTTTACGGTATGTTCTAATGGGAAACAGGCTTCAACACAAATGGTTGTTTTCTGCTTGGTCCTAGAGCTCAACCAGTGTCAATTTAATATACCGTAATATTGTTTTTGGATGGTAAAAAGTACAGGGGTCCAAACGTGACTTTGGAAAAAGTGTGTGTGTGGGGGGGGGGGGGGGGGGGGGGACATGTCCCCCCTGTCCCCCCCAAAAAATTACGTCCATGGATG
>NC_091743.1:5419446-5456631 GCF_043380555.1 Nothobranchius furzeri | reverse complement strand
TGGGGGGGGGCTTTACGGTATGTTCTAATGGGAAACAGGCTTCAACACAAATGGTTGTTTTCTGCTTGGTCCTAGAGCTCAACCAGTGTCAATTTAATATACCGTAATATTGTTTTTGGATGGTAAAAAGTACAGGGGTCCAAACGTGACTTTGGAAAAAGTGTGTGTGTGGGGGGGGGGGGGGGGGGGGACATGTCCCCCCTGTCCCCCCCAAAAAATTACGTCCATGGATGGTTAGCTGACAGCCAAAACCGTCCGGATCTTTAGGCCGAATCAGATTAAATATGTTGTCATGCTGAGTAACAACAGGAGGCAACAGAATGTTTACGTGTAAAAAATGAACAAAGATGGAAAAAGAAAACATCAGGAAAGCCCAAAGTTTCTGATTTAACGTCCCTCCCCGACTCCGACATCACACCATGTTAGTTTGAAAGGAAAGCAGGATCCTGCACAACTTAAAACAATCATTTAATGGCAGTTGCCTTGCAGCTGTCTCACTGCCAGCTCTGGACCTGACCGCAGTGAAGTCAGCTTCAAGTTGGATGTTTACACGGTCAGCGACAAGTCTTCATGCCGCGCACTGCGGCAGACAGGCAGCGGTTAGCGGAGATCCGAGGACTCGCTATAGGGAACGGTGGTTCGCTTAGGGACTATCAACAAATTTGTAGTCCTTCGTAAACGAGTACAAAAAAAATTAAAAGCTTCCAGAATTATTTGCTAAATGACTCTAAATTACTTCGGACTTGTGTTACTAAACCACATTTACAAGAAACAGCAGTTTATAACACATTTCATACAATCTGATCTTTTTTATTAGGATATTATTCCAAAATTTAGGGATTTATTTTAATAGCTCCTAGCAAAATTAGTCTAAATACACAAAACAATTTCTCAATTGTGTTACTAAGCCAAGCTACTGAGACACAGCAATTTTTAACAACTTTCATACAATCTCATCTTTTTTTGGCGGGAATTTAATCCAAAATTACGGGATTTTTTTTAGTAGATCCTAGCTAAATCAGTTTAAATACACAAAACAATTTATCAATTGTGTTCCTAAGCCAGACCAATGAGACACAGCAGTTCATAACAACTTTCATGCAATCTGATCGTTTATTTTAGGATTTTTTAACATTCTGTTGCCTCCTGTTGTTACTCAGCATGACAACATATTTAATCCGATTCGGCGTAGAGATCCGGACGGTTTTGGCTGTCCGACGGCGAACTGCTTTTTGGAAAAGAAATTTTTATGTTGGCAAAGTTTAAAGAGACATCGTGGGCTGAGTTAACAGCTGTTCTGTTTCTGCATGTGTTCGGTTTTATTGCCAACACTGTTGCCCCCCCCCCCCCCCCCCCCCAGGCTGATTTTAATTCCAAACAATCCTAAAAGGCAGAAGTTGGAGTGGTTG
Source organism: Nothobranchius furzeri (assembly GCF_043380555.1). Taxonomy (NCBI): domain Eukaryota; kingdom Metazoa; phylum Chordata; class Actinopteri; order Cyprinodontiformes; family Nothobranchiidae; genus Nothobranchius; species Nothobranchius furzeri. Next base: position 5,455,222 of record NC_091743.1, on the reverse strand, counting down.
AATTATCTTTACCCAGGCTGGTGTATTTTTAACTAAATAGTTGACGATCAGTTTCCCTTAGAGAATGAAGCGCCCTGGAAGACATTTACCTGATGATCATGGGAGAACGAACACCTACTGGCCTGGTGAGCTGTGAAACCTCGCATCAGACCCTAACCCTAACCCAGACAAACACACATGCACACACACATCCATGAATGTTCACTAATCTGATCACCGAAACATCTTTAGCAACATTCGTGTCCACTCAAACCGAACTGGGACCAGCTAAATGAGCGTGTGAAAAGAAACAACAGCAACATATCCTACTGAGATCCCAACGCTGACGATCAGTAAGACGAGACGAGCCAGACATCCATCCGAACATACCGCTCATTCAAGGGGAGTTAGGATGTTTCCTACCATGGCTGCTGGGATGTTGTCTCCTCAGAGAAGTCCGTCCACCGTCCTGTCTCAGTAAACCACCTTAAACAGGACAGCGTGCGAAGACTCCCATGTCCCTCTAGCACTCGGTCGGAGCTGTCACTGACAGCCTGGCTCTTCTACTCTGTGGGCGGAGAGCCACACAGCTGCTTCCCTTCACCCCCCCCCCCCCCCCCACACACACACACACACACACACCGTCTACCCCAACCCAGTAAAGGAGAAGTAGTATCACCATAGTCACAATCAACGTTGCTTCTTGTGTCAGATTCCGGCTGGTGTGTGACGACTTCATTAGGCTGTTCCTTGCAGAAGGAAAGGCCAGAGGGTTCTTCAGAGCAGAAATTCTTCTGGGTTTCCTTACTGCTGCCGGGACAACAGGGATATGAGTGTTTGGGAAAACTGGTAGGGGGTAGGAATGTAAAGGGGTGATGGGAGGTAAGATCTTCCAGCTGAAGGATGAAAACCAGTTGAGAGGAAACCACGTGTGTGTGTGTGTGTGTGTTAGCTCATGTCAGCTTCCTGTAGGTTGTCTCTTTCTGCAGCAACAAGCCTGGCGCTGAAGAATCTGCAGGGCACGGCTGCAGCTGTAGTTGCAAAAGGAGACTTCACCATCAGATTCTTCCTTTTAGCTTTTTATTGAAAAAGACGACAGCAAAGCAAATCTACAAAAACCAAACATGTAGGGGTACAGCTGGTGTTACAGGTGGGAGAGGAGATTGGTTTTGTGTTAACTGAAAGTGTGATCCTCCGACGTTGGCAGGTCCACTCACAAGAAGTCTAACATCTCTGCAGGTTGTCCGTCAGCTCTTCTGCCACCAGAATTTAGAATTGTTCCACAAATTAAAGATTTGCTTTCAAATGAACTCCAACCGCTGCTGAGTGACTCCCTCCCTCGGTGGAGTCCGAGCACTCAGTCTGTGGTGGTGCGACGGTACCAGAAGCGGGCCCTGAAGTCATCGCTGCAGGTCATAAAGCCTGGGTTAGTGGGCGAGTGGACAATACAGCGGACGATGTTGTTGTGACCCAGAGACAGCAGGTTCTTCCTTTCAGCTGTCCTCGAGTCCCAGCAGCAGAGGCTGATGGTGCGTTCATCAGGCAGCAGCACATAGTCCTCCGTGTGGTTGAACACACCCTGTGTGCGATGCATCTGACGACCGCTCAGACCAGCACCTGTAACACAAGGTGCAGATACTTAGTTCCATCACAGGAGCGGCAGGTTCGTCTTTGTTTACAGATCAGGATTACGGGATTTGCTCTTTAAATATACAAACAACCACAAAATACACAAATTAGCCAGTTATTTACTTACAAAATGAAGTCTTAAGGCAGAAGAAGCGTTTTCAACATAGATCTACGTGTAGCAGAGGTAACATTGTGGTCCACTTTTGACAATCTAACTTCTCTTGGGGGCCCTTTGGAGGGTACTTCGGGAGTATGGGATACCAGTCCGTCTGACATGGGATGATACGTCCCTGAATGACCGGTGCCAGAGCTCGGTCTGCACTGCCGGTGTCGGTACAGGATCTGCTCGGGTGCAAGATCGGCTCGGGGTCCGTCGACTGCCGATGACGTCTGAGTAGTTGATTGGCTGAACATGAACCTCACTGAATTACGTAATCACGTTACGTTGTTATCACGTTACGTTGGTCCAGGCAAATCTGTCTATTGGAAAGATGGACAACTTTTACAAAGAAATCCATCATTACCTCTTTGAAAATACACTTTTAGCATAGAGCTGCATGTATATTAGGGCTGAACGATTAACTGCATGTGCAATTAAATTGCGATGTGACAAAAGGAGATTTTCTAATCTCAAAGGCTGCAATTTGGCAGCGAGTGGTTAGCGCAATGCTAATATACATGGGAAAACCCATAGGAATGCTAATGCTAATATCGCCGATTACATTCTTACAAATTATGAAATAGAAACGTGCCAAATGATTACATTTGGAGTCTAATAGAAAGTAAAAATACCATCAATCAAATAAGTACAGACAGGTATTTTAGTAAAGCCAGAAAACTTTTAACTCCAGAGTTTTGGCTATCAGAGCGTACCTGAACTACGCATGGACAAGACGTCAAAAACTCTAAACACAAAATACTTCAATAAACGGGACACACTTCTTTCCTGCAAATACAATTTCACACGTGTTGCTAATACCTATGATTCTTCAAGGGATGTGCTCAAAGAGGAGTTCAACATTATGAATAAATAAAGTGTTTTATTTTACAAATATCATTATAAACACAAACTTACGTCTTAAGAAACATTATTTTAATAACGAAACTGCTAAATTCTTTCCAACAGTATACATGTGTAGTGCATTTTGTCCGAGTCGATTTGCCGTACTTTGACGTCATCGGCAGTCGAAGGACCCCGAGCCGATCTTGCACCCGAGCAGATCTTGTACCGACACCGGCAGCAAGTCATGCTCGTGAGAGTTGGAGTCCACCAAGGCTGCCCTTTGTCACCAATTCTGTTCACACAACTTTTATGGACAGGGCTTCTAGGCGCAGCCAAGGTGTTGAGGGGATCTGTTTTGGTGGTCTAGAGATCGGGTCTCTGCTTCATTATCTTGCAGATGATGCGATCCTGTTGGCTCCATCAGAAGTTGATCTCCGACTCTCACTGGAGCGGTTCATAGCCGAGTGTGAAGCAGACGGGATGAGAATCAGCTCCTCTAAATAAATCTGAGACCATGGTCTTAAATCGGAAAAGCGTAGTGGCTTCTCCGGGTCAGGGGAAAGACCCAGGACATGCTGGAGGGACTATATGTCTCGGCTGGCTTTGGGATTCCCCTGGAGGAGCTGGCCCAAGTGTCTAGGGAGAGGGAAATCTGGGACCGGATAAGGGAAAGGAAAATGGACGTTTGAGTTCTGCTGCTGTGTTTGGCTCATTGACCCTGTTTGGACAAAGCTTCAGCTGTCAAACTGAAAGACTCACATCTGACTCTAGAACAGTTTCTGGATGAAAACAATCATACATGTTGCTGCCAGGTGTAAATACAGGCTATCTGCAGGTTTAAGGGAGCCAAATTTAAGACTTTTTAAGACCTTTTTTAAGGCCACTTTGACCAAATTTAAGCTATTTAAGCAAGGCAGCAGTAGCTCAACAGGTTGAGCGGGTTGTCCAGTAATCGGAAGGTTGCAGGTTCGATCCCGGCTCCGGACAGAGAATTCTGCTGTTGTGTCCTTGGGCAAGACACTTAACTAGTCGGAGGGACCGGTGGCGCCTGTGCTCGACAGCCTCGCCTCTGTCAGTGCGCCCCAGGGCAGCTGTGGCTCCATTGTAGCTCATCACCATCAGCGTGTGAATGTGTGTGTGAATGGATCAATGATACACTGCAGTGTAAAGCGCTTTGGAGTCCTTACTCTGACAGGCGCAATCCAAGTATGGGTCATTTATCATTTTAAAAAATTAAATTTAAGCTATAATTTCCAGCTATTGCCTGGAACCGGTGGAACCACGCCGCGATCGTGGGATTAGCCATCTAGTTAGCATTAAACTTGCACTTCCCCATGGCGCAAGCTCCCACTAGCCTAACCAGCTAACGTGCTCATCTAAAAATAGCCCCCTTTCACAACCAACTGAACGTGTACGGTTCCGCTTACGCCAACATCGTACACAAAAAATGCTGAACACTAACTAGAAATTCACAAAAATTTTATAGAAATAAAAGAATCTTGTTTATTGGGTCTTTGGTAATTTAAGACCTCTGGAAACCGTATTTAAGGACTATTTGTCATTTTTAAGGATTTTTAAGGCCTTAAATTTGAAAAAGCTTATTTAAGACTTTTTAAGGACCCGCAGATACCCTGAAATAAGGGCCATCTTTTCTAAAACCACTGAACATAGCTCAGATAATGATGCTTCCTGCACTCATTTAGTGCCACTCTGAAATTAGGTAACCAGCAAAAGTCCCTGTCACCACGGTATTTAGGAGTTAAGATCATTTTCCATGGTACTGATGTCATAAATGTAACGATTAAATTTACATATTATTTAATGAACCATAAAATGTGAGATTCCATAGGAAATATGAAATCAATCTTATGGATAATTTAAACCAGAAGATTGGAACTTTTTATTGCAGGGATTATGTAACACCTTTGTATAAACTCAGAGACAACAGAAGAGTCAAGTTTTAAAAGTTTAAAGATTTATTACTAAACAAATTAAAACCAGACTAACTTTAAACACTAAATGTATGGTGTAACGAAGGTGACGTAGGACTGAAGATGGTGTATGTGTGAAATGTTGTTCAGAACCAGCAAATCCAGAGAAACGATTAGTTCCGATGGGAGTGAAGATGATGTTTCGCGCTAGGCTTTGGGTATGGAGATTTATAACACACAGAGACGCCATTCCGCTGGCCTACATACCCTTTCGGAAGTCCCCGTTAGATCAGGAATGTCGAGGTCCTGCTTGACCTTCTCTGGAACCGAAGTCGGTAGGAAAAGCAGCGGTTGCTGACCAGACCAGTCTTTGAGATACTTCCGGGTCACGACAGTTTTGTTGGCATCTAACAAGACCCAAAACGGGGTTGTGATGGTTCAGCTTCTATTCTGAAAGGAACCGTTGCAGCAGTTGGAACAGCAACAGATTTTATCCAGCTTGTCGTTGGTTCTTTCGGCTGAAGAGGAAAGTTACGGATTGGCCACTCCGACAACTTCTCTAGAACGCTTTGAACTGGCGTTAAAGATGACGTGGGCATAGTTTTATAATTTGGATGTTTTGATTTACGGTCAAAACAAAAAAGGACAGGTTTACCAAGCACCACCAAAACCACGCCTCCGTCAGATCTGGAAGGTTCTGATTGGATCAGTAAAAGCAATGTGTCATGTGACTTTTAAGCATCACGTTTCGCAAGCTAAAATAATGAGAAGCTGTCATGAGTCTCGCGCTCCTTCCCGCAGTGCTCCTCCGTGTGAGTGGGGGTGAGGGGGGTTGCACGCGTTCAGCTGCTGTTTCTCACCAGTATCAGCTGATGGAGGGCTCTAGTTTCGTTGCGCCATTCATGTCAGCGGACACGATAGGGTCTGGGAGGGGGCGGGGCATGACGCTTAGCCTGGCGGGTGGCCAGGCTTATAAAGCGCTGGGGGAGATCCTGCAAAACTAAACTGTTTTGATGTTTAGTGGCCTGTCTGAAGGGGGCTCAGGTGTTTGAAAAGGAAAATGTAGATTTATCCCACTACACATTTTAGCTGGCTGTCTAAAGCAATTTATAAGCTAGTGATATTTATGCATCTGATACAATTCAGATCACTTTCAAAACTCAGCCCCACACCCAGGGCCGTTTCAAGGCATTTCGGGGGCCAAGGCACCCCCCAGTGTCACTGGGCTCCCCCAGAAGCCTCTGTGTAACTCGTTCCCTGGATTTAAACGTTATTCCTTTAGTTACCAACACCTACAGCTGTGAACTTGTACCTGCAACTCAGACAGAAACTGTTGAGTAAAAACATCTGTATAATTAAAACAGCTAAATTCATGACCATGAGTGGACTAACATATGGACTAGCTATGATGGTGGCCATCAGGGCCTGCATGAAGCTCATCGTCCATACCTGTGTACTTGACCAGGGTACGGCCTGTAGAGATCTCCCACAGTTTGACCACAGAGTCCTTCCCACTGGACAGGATGTACTTGGAATTCTTGGAGAAGATGGCAGAGCACACCTCGGCTCCATCATGCGCCTTTTCAAAGGTGGTCACACACCGGTTGGAGACACCATCCCACAGTTTGATGCTGCCGTCTTTGCTGCAGCTGACGTAGGTGTTGGCAGAGGGGTTGTAGCCGACACCACTGATGGTGTCTGTGTGCTGGTCCAGCGGGTTGCAGGACACAAAGCACTGAAAGGTGTTGACATCATAGAGACGCAGGGTGGGGTGCTGTGTTCCCACCAGCAGAAAGTCCCCAGAGGGGTGGAAGGAGATGGAACGCAGCATCTCTGCTTCCTGCAGGCAGACAAACAGGAATGAACTGATGAATAATAATCAGCTCATTTAAAACAACAGGTTTGTGCCTTTGTAACATCTGTTCCTGGTCTGGACATCTATGATGGCCCAGCCATTCTGCATTAGTCTCTCGTTCCCCTCTCCTCCGGCTCCAGGGCCCTAGACCCTAGCATGACCTTCGATCCATAGGCAGGATGACCCAGGCTGACCCTGATACTGAAGCTGGTTCCACTAAAGTGGAGCCTGACAACTAAAAGCTCTGATTCTCACAGTGAAGAGATATTACACCTAAATCCTAACTCACAACTAGGGCTGAACAATCTATCGTCCTTGGACCGTCAAAGCTGCATTTTTTTTAGCGGTTCTGACTGATCCAGGATCTGTTGCGTCAACTTTTTTTCTTTTTTTTTTTTTTTACATCCGTCCGGGGTCACCCCGTGTTACGGCGGCGGCAACAGCCAGCACGAGGTAGGGGGTGGGGTGTACCATCCAGATCCGAGCCCAACTCCACAGCTGACAGAGCTGCACATTTAGGTTATTTTCCCGGTTTTATTTTCCCACACAGCGCTGCTAGAGCCGATAATAATGGCACCGTGGGTGAGTGAGGGAGAGAGAGACTCCTCCCACATCGGAGCAGGTTCAGACTGATTTCTAAAGCTTGGTTTATGCTTCATCAGTGCGAGTGCAGAGTCGTGCACTTTAGCTGACTTGAAAGTTTAACTTCTCTTTTAAAATGGTTTGAATGTTTCTGATGGCACACGTTAGTTCAACCAGGCTACGGTGTCAGAGCGCCTCGCTCACGGAGCTGAGCAGCATAAACTAGGCTTTAGAGCGGAGTTTTAGTGAGGGTTAGGGTTGGTGCAGCCAGCCTGACTTGGTGATGCAGCGAGAACTGTGTGCATGTTTTATTTAATACATCTGAAAGCTGTTTCTACCTTCAGATTTCCTCCTTTCATTTTCCAAGTAGAACAATAACACATTATAAAGCACCTCTCTAGATACAAATCACAAGTTGCTTCACAAGCACATTAAAAAATTAAAGATATAAATATAATAATGGGAGAACATATTAATAGCTTTAACTGTTTTTATTGTATGATTAGACAGTAAATATTAATGTGAACGAATTGTTTACTAGACTAGAACCTAGACCACCTTTTGATATACAGGATGGCTCGGCAGGCCAGTGTTGTAATTGAACTGAAATTGCAATTACTGCTAAAAAAGAACAAAAATCACAATTCAATCTTTTCCTAAAATCGTTCAGCCCTACTCACACCCCTGCAGCAGTTTGGATCTGCTTGGCTTTCCATAATAAGATGAGTCACATTTTATTACAACTGATTTGACTGCATAAAACAGGCTTGAATGTGGATTTGTTGCAAACTCATGAAATGTAGCTAAACCTTTGATTTCCTGTGTGTACACACTGATTTACCTCCACAAAGGTTTTCTGACTGAAGGAGTCAAGCCCATCAGACACGTTGACACTGAGCCACCCATCCCTTGGTGGGTCAGAACCTGCTGGACCAGAACAACCTACTACTACGGGTCTCTGATTAGAAGACCTGAGACATCTGGGAGGAGTCAGAAACTCACTGATAAGGTTGACCACTGATTGTTTGACCCTTGACTGTTCTTGTGTAGGTGCTTTAACCCAGCTTTTAGGTACCACTGACTTCAGCTTCACCTGTCGGCGGATACTGTCCTGAGCCCAGAGCTACTGACCTGAATATACTTAAAAGCCCTTTTTGCTGAAGGCTTTGAGTAGTCAAACAGTTTCAGGGTGTAATCTCTTGAGCCAGATGCCAGAATCTGCTCCGTGGGATGGAAGGAGAGGCAGGTGACTTCATCAACGTGGTCATATAGTGTGCGAATGACAGGGTGATTCTCCATATTCTGCTGTGCAGTTTCATTCATCATCACCTAGAACGGAGAGGAAAATCAAAAGATTTCAGTAGAATTAATCAAAAGTAGCGAGTGCACCTTTACTCTGCCACCTCACTCACCTCAATAGGCATGGCGCTCTTTGCCAGCATGCGTTCAGTATCCAGGATCTTGATGGAGGCATCAGCTGAGCCGGTGGCAATGAGCTGACCGTCCCGACTATACGTGGCTACACGGCAAGGGCCCTTGTGAGACGTGACGTAGCAGGTCTCGTACTCAGAGGCCTCAGGGGACATGGTCTGGACGTCTGCATCAAACTCTAAATCGATGCCAACACCAGGCGCCACTGTGTCCGAGCGTCCGATGGCGTACTGAACAGCACTGTCATCATTCTCCAACCCTGTGTGACAGATTCAACCATCAGTCTCCCCCACTCCCAGCAAATGCCATGCTCATCATAGTCATCTACAAGATGAACTGCAACACTGATGGGTTCCCTGACCTCACGCCTCTGATGGGTAGGTTACTATAGTTACATGATCCTGCTCCCGTCACAGGTAATAGGCCCAACCCTGGTCGAGCATCAGAGGATGTGCAAGCTGTTCAGAAACCGTGTTTCTGCAAAAACAACTAGCCTCAGGTGCGACAACACGGCCAAACTACGGGTGACTAGGACTGCCACAAACAATTATTTCAATAGTCGACTTATCGTGTTGTACATAAAACTTTAGCTTAATGCACCAGGATGCTCTAATCTACCATCATTAGCTTCTTGTCTGAAGTGTGATCGGTTATGTACCGTCTAAAAATAAAGACAAGATTATAGCTCCTTAAACAACAGGGGTCTCATGTCAGATTGTTTGCTCAGAGGCGTGTGTGCTGGCTTTTATTGACGAGGAGCGTTTTTATTAACACAGTTATTGTTTGTAACATTGAAGCAAATATGTGACATACGTGTGCTAAAGGTAATGAAATGGCCATCACTACAGTTGTTGCTACTGCAATAAATAAAGGTAACTCCCTGTTGATGTTAGCAGCTAACGAGAGGCAGCTAGCTTACAGAGGAGACCGTCTCCTCCACCACAACGTCCGTCTTTAAAGGTGTTCATGCATCACCGCTGTGCCCCCACGAGAGGAGCAGATTTGGCTTCTCTCATCTTTCTGTAAAACGCTCCCAAACGTTTGAGCTACAGCTCGCCATGATGTCTTGTTTTTCAGGTGACGTGTCGACTGACTCGAATGGACACTACTGTTCATATGTCTCAGGCTAAAAGCAGCAGTGGTGCCACAGCAGGCAAGATAAAACAAAACAAAGCTTCATAGAAGAAACAACGTTGAATATTGCACCTATTGTTGTTGTCATTGTGACAAATGCACTAATCATGGCAGCACTATAGTAGGGATGCACCGATACCGATACCAGTACCAGTATTGGTAAAGGTTAACCGATACCAATGCAGTTGCTTGAAAATGGCCTCCCTGTAACTTGTCATTTCTGTTCACCTAATATTTTAGTTTTGTGATGATTTCCATTCATGTATTTTACTTTTTATCTTCCTCCCAGTCTTTTCCTGTTGAAAGCAGAGAAGAAAATAAAACCTGCATTCCAAATCATTGCATTTTTTTGTGTGGTAGAAGTATCGGTTTTGGTAATCGGTATCGGTGAGTACTCAGATCCAAGTATCGGTATCGTATGGGTTTGTAAAAAAGTGCTATCGTTCCATCCCTACACTATAGGTGGCAGAGGAGTTAATGCTTGTTCCATATACACCCTTTAACAAAAGTAAATTTAAACATTCTTGTCCCCAAACATGGTTCAGGGTCCTCTATGGCACACGTGTTCATCTACGGCACACGTCCTCAGGGCTGCAAACTCTCATGACAGTTTTAAATGAATGAATGAATGATTAATTTATTATCTTAAGATAATGTGTACAATAACATGTCATACAAATAGATACAAATACCATTTCTCACTAAGATATACATTCATTTGTATATGGTGTCTATTTGATATCTCATGAATGAATAGGTTTAGGCAGAAGCAATAGCTTATAAAATTGCCTAACCTACTTACAAAACTATTTTTCAATTTCCCGCAATGAACCAACAACCCAAATAAAAATAAAACACAAATCCATCCATCAACATCAAATTAATACTCTTCAAAAATATTTTTACTGACAAGTTTTTTAAGAACTGAAAGAGAAGTTGCTCATTTTAATTCTATTTTAGCCTCATTCCAAAATGTTACTCCCATTACAGAGATACATCTCCTTTTCATGCCCCTTTTTGGCTTTTTGTAGAACAAACATACATACACCTTTTAAATCATATTTACTTTCCCTCTTTGCAAAAAACATTAGTATATTTTCTGGCAGAGCCATTAATTTTACTCTAAACATAAATTGCATTATTTTATAATAATATAGATCTTCTAATTTCATAATCTGTGATTTTAAAAACAACGGGTCAGTATGAGCATATTAATTGCTCTTGTTTATAACTCGAATAGATTTCTTTTGTATAGTTTTTATTTCACGTATATATGTTTTAAAAGTTGAACCCCATATTTCTATACAATATGCCATGTATGGTTGTATTAGTGAAGAGTATATTAGACGTAAGGCCTTATGGTTTAGTATGTCCTTCAGCTTATATAATAGACCCAAAGATTTGGCAATTTTTCCTTTTATATAATTTAAATGATGCTTCCAAGATAAGTTAGAGTCAATCACAACACCAAGAAATTTTATTTCAGACACTTTCAATTTCAGTATCTGAAATTGTTAATTTAAAGTCCCCCTTTTTTACCTTATTTCCAAAATTCATAAATTTTGTCTTTTTTATTATCAGTGATAGTTTATTTACATCAAACCAAGATTTGAGGATATTTAACTCTTTTTCGGCCTTCTTTAAAAGTTCTTTTACATCTTTACCTGAACAAACTAAATTAGTATCATCTGCAAACATTATAAATTTGAAAAAATCTGTCATGTTACATATGTCATTTATATATTAAGTAAATAATATAGGACCTATTACTGACCCTTGTGGAACTCCACAACTTATGTCTCTAATCCAGATTTTATATCTTTAATTTTTACATACTGTTGTCTGTCTTTTAAGTAACTCTCTATCCAGGACTTCGCTATACCTCGTAGGCCATAAATTTCCATCTTCTTCAATAATCTCCTGTGGTCAATGGTGTCAAAAGCCTTCTTTAAATCTACAAATATGCTAATAGAGAGTTCTTCGCTTTCACTTGCTTGGGCTATTTCTGTTAAATTCAGAATAGATTTTAAGATCCTTCTTCTCACATATAAAGCTCTTAATAATCAAGCTCCATCATACATCAGTGATCTGATTGTTCCATACGTTCCTAACCGAGCACTTCGCTCTCAGACTGCAGGTTTACTGGTGGTTCCCAGAATATCTAAAATTAGGATGGGAGGCAGATCTTTTAGTTATCAGGCTTCTCACCTATGGAACCAGCTCCCAGCCTTAGTCTGTGAGGCAGACACCTTGTCTACTTTTAAGAATAGGCTTAAAACATTTTTATTTGATAGGGCGTATGGTTAAAATCTGATGTTAGCCTAAATCTGGACAAGTGGGGGAGTAGAGTGAGGTGGAGTGTACAGTCGGTAAAGACTCCCTTGCCCTGTCTCCAACATGCCTCCATATAAAAAGGCTAGGTTATCCAGAGTTATCTCTGTAGTTATGCTGCTATAGAGCTCCGGACCCCACGTGACTCTCAGTTAGTGGACGCCATTTTGGCATGCAAAAAAGGTAAACAAACACGGATGTAACCATGAACATGAACGGGATCCGCTTGGATTTTACTTCGTCTGAGTTTACTTCACACTTTAAAACAGAAGAAATAGTTTTATATAGTCAGAAATTAGATAGACAAAACATCTCCGACCCTTAACGTGCCCCTGGGATACTTTTTAAAAACGCCAGAAGCTGTCGGAGCGGACTTCTTACCGGCACAACACCGGACCTGACCGGGGAACCCCTTGGGATTTACCCGGAGGAGCTGGCTCCGGCGGCTGGGGATAGGGAAGTCACGCTACTGCCCCCGCAACCCGATTCCGGATACGCGGATGAAAATGGATGGATGGACGGACAAATAACAGATTTACACGTAAGTAGTCTCGGTGAGACAGATAATAGCAATCCAAAGTGCTTTTTATGTGTGATCTGACAAATGATCAACCATTGCTTAAAAATAAAATACAGCTTAGCTGGTTAATTGCTGTCATCATAAAACACGGAAACGGCAGCACGCAGAACTCACGACACAACGTTTTACGTGATGTTTACTTGTTGCTATGAGTAATGAGACAGAAAAAGCCACGCCAAAATAAGTTTAGGAAGCCCACTAAGAATCGTAATAAAACCATTTAAAATAAATACCATACACAGTTGAGGAAACGTTGGTTTAAGTACCTGATATGAAGCGGTCGCTGCATAAGTGAAAACCTTTACTCTCGGGATCCCACAGCTTCATTTTAGCCCGGTCACTAGCGCGTTTTATTATAATGATCCAACGTTTGCGGTGCTCCGGATCTTGGGGAATCCTGTAGATGGCTCATTCCTTATGTCGTCCGCGTCTGTTCTGCATCCTGGGGCACAACAGGAATCTACCATATTTCCCTTTTGATTGAGTTTTCTGACAATAACAAATAGTCCAGCTGTCGGCTTCTGCCTGCCAAATGGCGCCGTTTCGATTTGAACTGTTGCATGCCGGGAGAAGTGACGTCAACTCCCGGAGCTCTATAGGCTTAGACTGCTGGAGGAGACACTGACCACTTTCCAACTTCTACTACTTTCTTCTACAGTCTGCTCTTTAACTGAATTATTTCCTGCAATTTCAGCTGCTAACTTTATTTTTTCTCTTAAGTGTTTTTCTCCCCAGAAGAAGCTACAATGATGTTCTGCTGAGCTGTGGTGGCCTCATGGAGGGGGCCATCGTCTAGCACACTTCTGCTAACCACTTAAACATTCTCCCTCTCCTGATAATAACTTTTTGCTTTCCTTGACGTTGGATGTGCTACTACTAGTTTACCCGTTTAATTATAGATCCACTAGGATAAATACAATAAAGTTTATATCTCACCAAATAGAATATTTACTAAGAAATCACAATATAACTATAGACACATTACTCTGTCTGTCTGTCTGTCTGTGTGTGTGTCTGCTCTGTCTTCTCGATCTCCAGTGAGTCGTGGAGGATGGCTGCTTATTCTGAGCCAGGATTCTCTGGAGGTTTCTTCCTGTTAAAAGGGAGTTTTCCTCTCCACTGTCGCTTTATGCTTGCTTAGTATGATGATGCAATTTGCTGGGTTCCTTATATAGGAAACATTATTCCTGATTGGCTTAATGAAGTGACCTGAATCGGAATGTTTATTATGTGAAGTGCCTTGAGACGACTCTTGTCGTGATTTGGCGCTATATAAATAAAACTGAATTGAAAATTGAATTGAATGGATGGATGGATGGATTTATTTGTGGATGGATGGATTCCTTAGGCCAAGCCGATCGATTTGATGTCTCACATGTGTGGGTGTGTAATTCCTTTTAGCCCGAAGATGATTGACCTCTTTCAACCAATCAGGGAGCTGGGAGGGAGCGGGGCACTTTCCCACCTTCTGATGGTCAATCAAATTTAACTTGTTTCTAGTTTTAAATACAGATAGTTCAAAAAGATAAAAAACAAGAGTCTGTTATTGGCTCAATATTCAGCTTTTTATATTCATTCCTATGAGACTTGGTTAAAGTGATTTGTAGTTCCTTGTGTTGCCATGGTAACAGATGACAGGAGTCTGCATTAAACAAACAATTTACAATGTCATATGACTCTTAAACTTTTAATAACATTTCTATATTAAAGTATGATGATACAGTTGTGTCTAAAATGTTGTTAAATGTTGTTGCTTGGCACGTTGCCATGGTAAGGCAAAACACAATATCAAGTTAATACAGGACTCCTGGGACCAAGCAGGTTGAATTGATGTATAATATGTGTGGGTGCACATTTCCTTTTAGGCAGAAGGTGAATGAAAACTCGCAGCCAATGAGAGACCAGCGAAGGAGGAGGGGGCGTTTCCTTCCTTCTGACTAGTGTTAAAACTAGCAGCATAGCTGACATTTTAAGTGTATAGAGCTCAGAAAGATAAGAAACAGCAGTATGTTATAGACTCAATATTAGGCTTTTCACATTCATTTCCATAAGACTTGTTTGGGGATATACTTATGCACTTGTGTTACCATGGTAACAGATAACGCATTTAAAATTGAATACAAGATTCCTGAGACCAAGCTGGTCGATTTGATGTGTCATATGTGTGGGTGCTGGATCCTGATTGGACAGAAAATGGTTGAACACTCTCAACCAATCAGAGAGCAGCACTGCCTTCCCCCCAGCTGTTGGGAGGCCTGCAGCTGTACTCCTGTTAATGAGAGAAGCCTTTAAATCTGTCCTTCAGAAGTGTAATTGGACCTGTCAAACTTCTCATCACCATTCGAAAAGTACTGCACCGATTTGAAAAATTCAAAAAGCGTGAGCGGCAGAAGGCTTTGATGGTCATCTGTGTGTATTTTTATATGCCTACCATGAATTGTCTAGAAGCTATGACGAGAAACTTTTAGCTGTCTGAAGCCGATCAGAGGAGAAAATCTCTGTTCCTTTAACATGGGTTTCAATGAGCGAGAATCTGGGTCTCTTCTCTTTCTGGGGCTTGTAGCGAAAGAACGGTAACACTTACAGATAAAATGAAACCCATTCTGAAAAGCTGACAAAAAATCCTACTTTTTGAGTAATAATTTGTTTTGGTAGTCCAAACGGTCTGGGGGTAGTAAAGAGCTGTTCACAGAAGATGTGAAGTTCAAAAGTTAGAGTGCAGAATTTTCTGTTTAGAGTGGAGAGAGACATTTTTTTAAATTTGAATTTTCTCAAACAAATGAACCGTACGACCACAATGTTTGGAGTACAGTCATGAATTATAGCTCGAAACGAAGGAATATTCGTTAGCTGTAAGCCAGCATGTGTCTCATTTCAATCGGACCTACGGTTCTCTCGGGACAACGCCAGAAATGGAGAAAGGGAGGGTCACCGCTCCTATCTTTCCCCATTATAACTTTTGTGAATTTTTCTGAAAATTTCATGTCGTACCTCAACTTCTACCTGCGATTTTAGAAAAACCATAAAAGATATCAAAAAGCCTCTTTAATATGTTAAACGGGAAAGTCTTGTGAGTTTGTTAAACTTTGAATGAAGTCTCTAAGTTAAAAGGAACCCTATAGAGTTTTAGGTCAAAAAAGTGATAGGAATTAGCTGAAAATTGACCAATCCCATTCATTTCAATGGGAAATGTTTTGCTGAAAAGGCTTAACTCGAAAAATTTTAAAGATATCAATGCCAAAAGTAAGAGGCGGAAAGAGCTTGACGAGCTGAACGTTTTGATATAAAATTTTTGAAATAGTAAAAAATTTGAAGGAGTAGAAAAGGTTCAAAAAGTGTACGGAAGCAGAAGAAGAAGAACTAGAAAAACAGGAAAACAATAGTTTGAATGCTTAACAGCATTCAAACTATTATATTAGAAAAAGTAATATGGTTAAAAAACAGGAAGATGGTGGAATAAGTGCACTAAACTTTGTGTTAATGGTACCATTCAAATCAACTGGTTGAGGAACTTTATTAGTGACCATGATAGTTTTTGGTTTCATATTCCAAACACGATATTCAAAAAACTTGGGGGCATAACCTTTCTCCTCAGATGTGACCATGATATCAGAAAGCTCCACATCAAGCTAGCGCTCTTTCACCAGCAAGTACTCTTATATTGGAAGCTGATCTATAAACACAATTTCAGCCCCCATTCTACCCCCTTTTGGAAATGTAGGTACGTAATTTCAAGAAATTAATCTCTGTATTACCAAAACTGGGTTGATAAAGGTGTCTGGTCAGTACTACATATGTTAGATGACTATAGCCAATGCATATCGTTTGATGCTTTTAAAACACAATACGACCTGCATAATAGAGAGGAATATGTAAAGGTAATCAAAATGATTGCGGAGTCTATTTGACTAATATCCCATAATTTAAAGATAAATAATATAATTCCCAGACTCCCAGCTGTTCACCTTGGTGGGCTCGCTTTTAAAAGACACGAAAAAATTAACCAGTACATCTATACGTAGGCATTACATTCAAATACTTCATCCGTGCTCTCCGATAAGATTCTAATATCTTGTTATCCATCTTCGGAGACCCAAAAGAGAATTAGAAGTCACTTCTTTAAATACCCAATTGCTCAGAAAGTTAAAGAAATGCTATTTAAAATTGGGTGAACTCCTGTGGCTTAGATTTAACTTAGACCACGATGGCTGTGCCTTTTGCGGCTTGGAGATGGAAACTACTTGCCACATATTCTTTGACTGTAACTGCACAAAGGTTTTTTTGGGCACGAGTGGAAGGCTGGTTAAAATCCAAAATACAGATGCTGCCTACATTCTCAGAACATAATGTTTTATTTGGGTTTTTTCAGCAATAAAAGAAACTGACCTGATTTTAAATGTCATTGTACTTTTAGGTAAATTTTTATAAATAAGAACCGTGCTCTGAAAAATACCCCATATTTGCCTCCTTTTCAGAAAGAAATTGATCTTTTCTTTAGGTCTCAAGCTCAAGAAAAGTAGTAAAGCAACAATTCTATACTCTGCAATGGAAAAATATCTGTTAACCTCTGACTCCTAACACAAATATGGATTTGTAATATGATATCTCCCCATTTTTTATTTATTTTTTTCCTGTGTGTTGTTTTCCTTTAGCTAATTCCACAGTTATGTTAAAGTATTTGGTCTTACTGGAACTCTTTTCAAGGTACTTCTGTCTGCCTGTAAAATTGATTGTTATTCAATGAGAGTACTATGCCATGTTATTGTTCTGATACTTAAAATAAAATAAAAAATAAAATAAAAATAAAACCCAATTTCTCATGCTGACACAATGTTTCATCTGAGCTACTCTACACACTTCTCTCCAGTAGGTTGTGCAACTGCACTCAGCAGTACTACGCTACATTGACCACCTATAAACTCGACAAAATATTGCCATTAAAGCGTTTTCTAACCCACAAACTGCAGTTTGTTGAAAATGAGGACAAATATTTTTTTCTGTGAAAAGCGACTCTGATATCTGCAGTCGCCTGCAGGCAGTAATGCATTGGTGCAGCACTTACATTCAATCTGACCTAAGATCACCGCGCACCTGGGCCTTTGCATCATCCTAATTAACCCCACAATGGCTATAACCCTGATCTTCATCTGAAGCTAAATGAGGTAAAGTGAAGAGTTCCTGTTGTCCTGCTGTCGGACAAACAGGACAGGACAGGGTGGTGTCTTACCGATCTTAGCCAGCTGCATCAGCTGCTCGGACGGAGACACCACATTCTGAGGCTTGACCTCGTTGATGAGGCTGTTGGCGACGTTGGTGTACCCGTCATGAAGCAGCTGGCCTATGATGAGCCTATAAAGGTGCTGTCGGTCCTTCAGGGTGGGTTTAGGACGAAACATGATGCTCCCTCAGCTGCAGCGGCTAGTAATCTGTAACCAAGCACAGCAAAACTTATCCCAGCACTAGGCTAGCTCCTCTAGCGTCATCTATGACAGCACAGGCTAAAGCAGAGCTAAACCCCAGTCAAACAGAGCAGGGTGGACTGAATGAAACGGCTATGATGCTAACAGCGTTAGCTTTAACCGAACAAACTGCTGCAGGTAGACAGCAGCAGCGTAAGCTGAACCAAGTGCTGCAGTAAGACAAACAACCGGGCGAACGAACCCGGCGACACTTCAGACGCTTTCCCGGCTTCTTCAAACGTAACAACTAAAAATACTAACCTCTCTAATCCCAAACCCAAACGTGCGTTACGTTTTACGTAAAGATCGTGCTCACGTGACGTTGACGTCATGTTACTGTGTTGTAACTTTATTGACAAACCACACAGATGACACGAGTTTCAGAATTGTTCCTCAGTTAGGAGGAGTTTTAAGAGACGACCCATAGTAAAAACACGAAAACAGAGTTTGGAGTTAGTCCACTTTCACCTGTTTCATCAGGTGTAGTAGTTCGATAATAAACTATTGTGGAAACCCCATGTTAGACACGTAAAGACAAACATCTCCACAGGCATCTCAATTTTAAATAAAGCAAACCATTCATGGAAGAGAATGTACCCCGTGATCCTCCTCCATCTGCTCCTATTCTCCAGTCCCGCCCTACGTCGTCTCAGACAATCAGATCCGGTTTCATCTCCATCCCTCCTGTACATGTTGATGCCGTCTCAGCACCTCAGATGAGTCCACCCTCCACTTCACAGCAGCAAAGAGTCCGGGTTTCATCTCCTGATCGGCGTTGCTGGCGAGGCACGGTTCCTCCTGACGCCACCTCCAGTCTTCTGGTGGGTCAGGTTGCTAAGGGAGCTGAATCCTCACCTCAAGGTCTGCGCTCTTGGTCAGTAGATGTCCCAGAAATCTCCTCTTCTCCCCCGTTTCTGCCAACATTATCCCCGCACCTCCGAGGAGACGCACTCGTCACAAACATCACCACCATCACCAGCAGTCTCCTGAAGCCAGAGCTGTGCCGCCTGTCCAAGACGCCCCTGCTCTGCAACCCCCTTCTGAGCTCCATCTACCATCACCACATCTTGCCTCAGCGGTGGTCCAAGAGGACGCATCGCTTCCTGCTTCGGCGGTGGAGGACGCAGAGGCTCCGGTCCAGCCCATCCACGAGGCTCCGGTCCAGCCCGTCCACGAGGCTCCGGTCCAGCCAGTCCACGAGGCTCCGGTCCAGCCAGTCCGAGAGGCTTCGCCCAGTCCGACGCCTCCAGCCCAAGGGTCAACTCCTCCAGCCCAAGGGTCGACGCCTCCAGCCCAAGGGTCGACGCCTCCAGCCCAAGGGTCGACGCCTCCAGTCCAAGGGTCGACGCCCTCAGGCCAGAAGTCGACGCCCCCAGGCCAGAAGTCGACGCCTCCTGTCTCGAAGTCAGCAGAAGTAGACGTTTCCAGCTCTGAAGTAGGCATCTCCAGCTCCAGCTCTGAAGTAGACGTTTCCAGCTCTGAAGTGGACGTTCCTGTCTCCAGCTCTGAAGTGGAAGTCTCCCAGTTACAAGTGTTTCTGTCTCAAGTCTCCCAGTTACAAGTGTTTCTGTCTCAAGTCTCCCAGTTACAAATGATCCTGTCTCAAAAGTCTCAAGTCTCCCAAGTCTCAAGTCTCCCCACAAGTGTTCCAGTCTCCCAAGTCTCAAGTGTTCCAGTCACAGTCCCTGTCTCCAGAGACCTTTCCTCGTCCTCCTCCTCCAAGACCCCCTACCCTCAGGCTTTCCTGGTCCCGCCTCCTGGTTCCTCGTCGCCGGCCTCCTGGGCTTCCTTGGTCCCGCCTCCTGGTTCCCCGTCGCCGGCGTCCTGGGCTTCCTTGGTCCTGCCTCCTGGTTCCCCGTCGCCGGCCACCTAGGCTTCCTTGGTCCCGCCTCCTGGTTCCCCGTCACCAGCCTCCTAGGCTTATCTGGTCACCGGTCCCCTGGACTTCTCTGGTCCCGCCTCCTGGTTCCCTGTCGCCAGCCTCCCGGGGTCTACTGTTCCCCTCTCGCCCGCCCTTTTTGGGTTGTGTTTGTTGGTTCCCTCCTCTCCCTCCCTCTGGTTTTTTCGTGTCCTGTGTCTTGTCTTGTCTTGTGCTTGTTGTTGTTTGTTCTTGTTTGGGCGTCTGGTATCCGCCCCTTGGGGGTGGGGGGGGTAGTACTGTCATGGTCTGCATCTGCCCCTTCCTTCATGTGCCTCCTGGTGTTTCTCCATCCTCTCTAGGTGCTCCTTTTGTGTCTTCTAGAGCCCTCATGTGTCATGTCTGCGTCTTCCTCATGTGTCTCCTGGTGTTCCCCATTTGCCCTTTAGGTTTCCCCCCTCAGACATCTCTTTCCCAGGTCCTGTGCTCTCTTGGCCCCCTCTTAGCCACGTCCCTGTTGTTTCTTTCTATAGTGTTTTCCTTTAGTGTCAGCTTCCCCTTAGTATATTAGTCATGGTTCATGCTTTCTGGTCTTTTGTTTTTCTCTTAGGTCATTTTCCTTTGTTACAGCCTTTCAGTATTTAGTGTGTTTTTCCCACCCGTGTGTTCTTCCTCCTCCCTGATTTAGTAATTGTATTCACCTGGTCCCTCTCCCCACACACCTGCAATTATCTCCCTCTCATCTTCCCAGTCTATTTAAGCCCTGTCTTGTCTCTGTGTTGTTGTCGGTCCATTGTATGTTTGTCAGCGTTGTTTCATGCTCTAGTTGAGCTTATGTCTCCAGGTTTTGGTGCTCTCAGTGGGCTTTTGTTTTTGTTACCAGGGTTTTTGGATTTTTGGACTTTTGGCTCACTGCCTTTGGATTTATTTTCGTTTTTCCTGCTAAATAAAGCATATTTACTTTACATCATCTCCAGCCTCGTGTCATCCTGGGTTTCTGCATATTTGGGTCCTAAACATCCTCAAAACGTGACAATGCCATGTCGATCCTCCTACCTGGACTGCTGTTGGTGTTGCTCACCTGCCACTGTTACCTAATTGATCATACACCCTGGCTACTTGGTCAAGGGACATGTCCTTTTGGCTGACTGGTTAGCATGCGGGACTCTCACATGGGAGTCTGGGGATTGAATCCTGATTGGACCATTTTTTTAATATTTGCCACAGATCTCTCTGAAGAATTCACAGCATTGATGGCTTCAGCAATGATGTGCCACTCCATGGATTTTCTCTTATTTGTTTAGCAAAAGCAGTTCCTTTAATTTTTTCTACTTCACCCACAAGTACGTCAATTTCTGCTTCAGTGAAATTGCACTTCTTTGATCTGTGGTCGCCATCGTTAATGGTGAAGCGCTGCAACGAGCTGGCTTAAGTATATGCATGAGATCCACAAGGCACTTTGTATTGAAGCTCCTCCTTGAACCGTCACCTTATCGTTGTGGAGGAGTTTGAGTGCCCTAATGATCCTAGGAGCTATGTTGTCTGGGGCACTTAGTGCCCCTGGTAGGGTCTCCCATGGCAAATTGGTCTTAGGTGAAGGGTGAGACAAAGAACGGTTCGAAGGATCTTTCATGGAGGTTAAAACGAAGAGTCGTAGTACCCGGCCCGGAGGGTTACCGGGGTCCCACCCTGGAGCCAGGCCTGGGGTTGGGGCCCGTGAGCGAGCGCCTGGTGGCCGGGCTTTCGCCCATGGGGCCCGGCCGGGCCCAGCCCGAACCGGATACATGGGCTCGTCCAACTGTGGACCCACCACCCGCAGGAGGAACATGAAGGGTCCGGTGCAATGCGAATCGGGTGGCAGACCAAGGCGGGAGCCTTGGCGGTCCAATCCCCGGACAAGAAAACTAGTTTTTGGGACACGGAACGTCGCCTCGCTGGCGGGGAAGGAGCCGGAGCTTGTGGCAGAGGTTGAGCGGTACCGGCTAGATATAGTCGGACTCACCTCGACACATTGCATTGGCTCTGGAACCCGAGACCTGGAGAGGGGTTGGACACTCTACTTTGCTGGAGTTGCTCCGGGTGAGAGGCGGAGGGCTGGGGTTGGCTTTTTGTTAGCCCCAAGACTCTCTGCCTGTGTGTTGGGGTTTACCCCGGGGGACAAGAGGGTAGCTTCCTTGCGCCTTCGGGTCGGGGAACGGGTCCTGACTGTTGTTTGTGCTTATGGGCCAAATATCAGTTCAGAGTACCCACCCTTTTTGGAGTCCCTGGGACGAGTGCTAGATAGTGCTCCATCAGGGGACTCCATTGTCCTGCTGGGGGACTTTAATGCTCACGTGGGCAATGACAGCTTGACCTGGAGGGGTGTGATTGGGAGGAACGGCCCACCTAATCTGAACTCGAGCGGTGTTTTGTTATTGGACTTCTGTGCAAGCCGCAGTTTGGCCATAACGAACACCATGTTCGAACATAAGGAGGCCCACCGGTACACTTGGTACCAGGGCAGCCTAGGTCACAGGTCGATGATAGATTTTGTAGTCGTATCATCTGACCTGCGGCCGTATGTTTTGGACACCCGAGTGAAGAGAGGGGCGGAGCTGTCAACTGATCACCACCTGGTGGTGAGTTGAATCAGATGGCAAGGGAACATGCCGCGTAGACCTGGCAGACCCAAACGCATAGTGAGGGTCTGCTGGGAACGCCTGGCAGAAGAACCTGTCAAGACGGTCTTCAACTCCCACCTCCGGCAGAGCTTTGACCACGTCCCGAGAGCAGTGGGGGACATTGAGTCCGAGTGGGCCTTGTTCCACTCTGCGATTGTCGAGGCGGCTGTTGCTAGCTGTGGTCGTAAGGTGGCCGGTGCCAGTCGTGGTAGCAACCCCCGTACCCGCTGGTGGACACCAGAGGTTCGGGGAGCCGTCAGGCTGAAGAAGGAGGCCTACAGGGCGTGGCTGGTCTGTGGGTCTCCGGAGGCAGCAGACAGGTACCGGATAGCCAAGCGGGGTGCAACAGTGGCAGTTGCCGAGGCAAAATCTCGGGCGTGGGAGGAGTTTGGTGAGGCCATGGAGAAAGACTATCGATCGGCTCCAAAGAGGTTCTGGCAAACTGTCCGGCACCTCAGTAGAGGAAGGCAGCAACTCGCTCACACTGTTTATAGTGGGGATGGGGAGCTGCTGACGTCAACTGAGGCTATAGTCGGACGGTGGAAGGAATACTTTGAGGAGCTCCTCAATCCCACCAATGCGCATTCCGAGGAGGAACCAGAGCTGGGAGGCCTGGGGATGGACTGTCCGATCTCGGGGGCAGAAGTTGCTGAGGTAGTCAAACAACTACACAGCGGCGGAGCCCCGGGGGCGGATGAGGTCCGTCCTGGGTATCTCAAGGCTATGGATGTTGTAGGGCTGTCATGGTTGACACATCTCTACAACATTGCGTGGTCATCGGGGGCAGTTCCTAGGGAGTGGCAGACCGGGGTGGTGGTCCCCATCTTTAAGAAGGGTGACCTGAGGGTGTGTTCCAACTATAGGGGGATCACACTCCTCAGCATCCCTGGAAAGGTCTACTCCAAGGTACTGGAGAGGAGGGTCCGATCGATAGTTGAATCTCAGATAGAGGAGGAGCAATGTGGTTTTCGTCCTGGCCGTGGAACTGTGGACCAGCTCTATACCCTTGCAAGGGTGATGGAGGGGGCATGGGAGTTTGCCCAACCAATCCACATGTGTTTTGTGGATTTGGAGAAGGCTTATGACCGTGTCCCCAGGGGCACCCTGTGGGGGACGCTCCAGGAGTATGGGGTGGGTGGCTTTCTGTTAAGGGCCATTCAGTCCCTTTACCAGAGGAGCGTGAGTTTGGTCCGCATAGCCGGTAGTAAGTCGGACCTGTTCCCAGTGAGGGTTGGACTCTGCCAGGGCTGCCCTTTGTCACCGGTTCTGTTCATCACTTTTATGGACAGAATTTCTAGACGCAGCCGTGGTGTGGAGTGTGTCGAGTTTGGTGGCAGGAGAATCTCGTCTCTGCTTTTTGCGGATGATGTGGTCCTCCTAGCTTCATCCAGCTCTGACCTTCAGCTCTTGCTGGGTAGGTTTGCGGCCGAGTGTGAAGCGGCTGGGATGAGGATCAGCACCTCCAAATCTGAGACCATGGTTCTCGACCGGGAAAGGGTGGCTTGCCAACTCCGGGTCGGGGGAGTGGTCCTACCTCAAGTGGAGGAGTTTAAGTATCTCGGGGTCTTGTTCACGAGTGAGGGTAGGAGGGATCGGGAGATCGACAGGCGGATTGGTTCGGCGTCTGCAGTGATGCGGACGCTGAGCCGATCTGCCGTGGGGAAGAGGGAGCTGAGCCAGAAAGCCAGGCTCTCGATTTACCGGTCGATCTACGTCCCAATCCTCACCTATGGTCATGAGCTTTGGGTAATGACCGAAAGAACGAGATCGCGGATACAAGCGGCCGAAATGAGTTTCCTCCGTAGGGTGGCCGGGCTCAGCCTTAGAGATAGGGTGAGGAGCTCGGACATTCGGGAGGGACTCGGAGTAGAACCGCTGCTCCTCCGGATCGAAAGGAGCCAGTTGAGGTGGTTTGGGCATCTGGTCAGGATGCCTCCTGGACGCCTCCCCGGGGAGGTGTTTCGGGCATGTCCTGCCGGCAGAAGGCCCCCGGGTCGACCCAGGACACGTTGGAGAGGTTATATCTCCAATCTGGTCCGGGAACGCCTTGGGGTCCTGCCGGAGGAGCTGGTGGACAAGGCCGGGGAGAGGACGGCCTGGAGCTCCCTAGTTGGGATGCTGCCCCCGCGACCCGGACCCGGATAAGCGGAGGAAGACGACGACGACTTTGTATTGACCATTTATGGCGGAAAGTGGGCGTGTTGAGGGCAAGACGTGATTCAGAAACACCTCAGAAACTTTCTAGGAAGTTTGTGGTTTATAAAGTGGAGATTGCGTGAAGCCGTGCGCACTCCATGTTTTATAGATCACAAACCTACTTGGCGTAAGTAAACTTTTTTGCTGAGCTCAAGTACGGTTTTAGTAAGGATTCAACACAATGTTTTATAAATGAGACCCTTGGTCTCCAGGAACCACAGGTCCATCTGCGTCTGCGCTAGAGACAAGCTCTTTTTTCTTTTCCTGCAAATAATGGCTTTATGGATACTAGTTAGCTGCTTAATGTAGCTTTTGAGTTCAAGCTCTAGTTGCTCCAACGAGGCCCCTTGTGGGATCCTCTGAGCTGATGTACTGGCAATGGCTTGCCTGTTAGAACCTCGTAAGTTGAAAGATGCATGCTTCTGTTAGTCTGCATTCAATAGCTCATTAAGGAAAGCGGCAATGCCAAAGTCAAAGTCAAAGTCATTTATTGTCATTTTCTACCACATGTGCAGGACATACAGAGAAATGAAATTCAGTTTCAGCACACACAATTCAAAGATCAGACATACGTGGGTAAGACACATAACAAGAATTGGTGACTGCGGTCATTCGCAACATGAGTCGCGCTACCTTAATAGATAGATGAAAAGGGTGTTACATGAGATTAAGTGGGGGTACGTAAAAAAAAAGGCATAGCAGAGTTAGCCCCAGCGGGGAGTAACTCTATTATACAAAAAAAAAAAGACTCCTTTCAACATGGAAGCACAAAACAGCACAGATACAACATCAGAGTCCGATGGGGAGGCGGGGTAGGGCGGGATCCTGAAGCCTCCAATGGGAGCTGCCACTGCGGCGCATCGACCAGCTGCAGACCAACAGGTGGGAGGGAGAGATAAGGACCAGAGAGCACATTGAAGTTCCCGCAGACATGTCAGTCTGAAGGAAGAGGGTGAAGGTCGGGACACAGCATCTGTCGGCATTCCTCCTCTCGTGGGGGTGTGTTGAGGCAGCCTTGAGAGGCTGCTATGGCGTCAGATAAGGATAAACATGACTTTGTTTAGGGCAGGCAGAGATAATTTTCCTCTCCGCCTTGGAGTCTCTAAGTGGTCATTCATGTCCACCAGTGAAGCCAATTTTACATTCTAAACATCCCCGCATCGTCCGGCGACCCTCTCCGAGATCAAATCCATCTTGTGTACTATCACAGGCAATGCCGCGAGGACATTGTCCAGCTTACGGTTCACCTCGAGTAACGTCCCAGTCTGTGAGGTCACCGCCCGAGCGGCACATTCCGTGGGCACGGGTCGCACTCCAATCGCTCCCGTCTTCCCAAATTTCCAGAAAACTAGATATCCTCCCACTCCAATCAGAAGTAATCCAGTGATCATCAGGCCAAACATCCACAAATCTTCCACGTCCTTGATGCGTCAATCCAGTTAACGTTAGTACAAGCACAGATTTAGCTGTTTTTAGTTTTCAATGTTAGATTTGCCTGTTCGACAATTCCCTGGTTCTGTGGGTGGTAAATTGATCCGAATCGTTGCTTTATCATCAGTTGTTGCAACACACCTTTAAGAACTTTTTCACTAAAAGCTGGACCGTTGTCAGAGCTTATTTCTGATGGGATGCCAAATCGAGGAATCATCTCTCTCATTAAAAACTTAACCACTGTTTCTGAACCTAGATCTTTAGATAAAATGGCTTCAATCCATCAACTAAATCTGTCAATGATCACCAACATGTACCGTTTCCCATGCACAGACATAATCATGTCAACATAGTGAATGACTAAATGTTTAAAAGGACCTTCAGGCACTGGGATATGTCCTGCTGGGACTGTGTTTCCCTTTCTCATATTGTTCTCAGCACAGATGTCACACTGGTCTATTACTTCCTCAACCATAGCTTTTAGGTATGGAGACCAACAACCTTGTTTGTAAAGCCTTTTCTGAACCTCTGTACAACTGCAATGATCAGGACCATGGCTTTCTGAGATTAGCATTGTCAGCAAGGAGACAGGTGCATCAATCAAGCCCTCATGGGATCTCCACAAAACGCTTGAGTCCATTGTTGCTCCCCTTTTTCTCCAACACTGCTGCTCGCTCTTCTCTGCCCTTTCCTGAATCAAAATGATGTCTTCTGGTGTTATTACAGGCTCTAGTGATATTACAGGTGTCAAAATGGCTTCTTCATACCTGGAGGCAGACTTTGCAGCCTCATCTGCTGTGTTGTTGCCTCTGATGATGTTGCAGTTACCCTTGCGGTGCACAGGGCACTCTACAATGGCCAGTTTTGAAGGAAGCATTATTGCTGAGATCAACTCATTTATCGGCTTCCCATGAAGGACAGGAGTGCTGTCCGTCTTCTTAAAACCTCTTTGTCTCCATACACTTCCAAACAGGTGACAAACACCATGTGCATACGTAGAGTCCGTGTAGGTGGTTGCCACCTGACCATTTGCCAACTTGCAAGCTTCGGTCAAGGCTCTGAGTTCCGCTAACTGTGCAGAACAGGGTTGGTCACACGTTTCAACTTATACTGTTTCGAATCTGTCACTGTTTCCTTGCCACAACAGTGAAAGCTGCATGATTTCCTATGTAGTCTCTGAAACTTGAACCATCAACAAAATGTGTTACATCAGGTTGATCAAAACTCAAAGGGAACACTGTTAGCAGGGTTTGATGTGGTGCACCTCTTTATGACGACGTCAGGGTTTGTCAGTAATGGCATGTATTGTAGACATCTTGCTTGGTTTAACACAAACTTTCCTGGGTTGATCATTTCAGATATTTTATGATGTGTGTAGATCAACGCCTGTTTGCCACGTATAACAAAAATGGTTTTAAGAATAATAATAAAAATAAAAATAATAATAATAATAATAATAATAATAATAGCCTTTATTGTCATTGTACAGGATACAATGACATTGGAGTGCCACTCCCTTGGTGCACAATACAATAATACTTCTAAATATAAAAGGTCCCCTAAAACAAAACAATAGTAAGTACAACATATACCGAATAGCACAATATATACAGAATAGCAGCTACAATATCATGTAAAAAATGGCATTAGAATAGCAGCATAATAGTTGACGGTGACATTGACAGTCGCTAAGCAGGTTTAATTGTTTTATGCTTATTTATTATAGAGATCGCCCTGGGAAAGAAGCTATCCCTGAATCTGTTTGACCTGGTTTTATGTGACCTGTACCGTCGACCTGATGGTAATAGTTGAAAGACTTGATTGCTGGGGTGAGACTGGTCCTTGATGATATTACTCACTCTGCTGAGGTACCGAGAGTTTGCAATGACCTCCAGGCTGGACAGAGAGCAGCCAGTGATCTTCTGGGCTGTGTTGATGACCCTCTGCAGTACTTTCCTGTCTGCAGCTGAGCACCCTGCGTACCATGCTGTTATGCTGTACGTTATGATGCTTTCTATGGTGGCTCTGTAGAAAGTCACCAGCGGCCTCTCCTCCAGGTTGTTCCTCCTGAGCACTCTCAGAACGTGGAGACGCTGCTGGGCCTTTTTACCACTGCCGTGGTATTTGCTGTCCAGGAGAGATCGTCAGAGATCTGCATGCCCAGAAACCGCATGGAGTGCACCCTCTCCACACAGTTCCCATGAATGTACAGTGGGGCCGGGTCTGCTCTGTCCTTCCTGAAGTCGAAGATAATTTCTTTAGTTTTCGTGGTGTTCAGTTGGAGGTTATTTACTGAACACCACTCCGTCAGTCTGTTGACCTCATCTCTGTAGTCCGTCTCATCCTCCTTCGAGATGAGTCCGACCACGGTGGTATCATCCGCAAACTTTACATTTTTACACACATTTTTTGTGTAATCAGGTGTTTCTAAACTTGGCACAGTTTGCATGTCTTGTTTGATTGTTTCAAAAGCTATCTTAGCTTCATTTGTCCATCTTAAAGTTGATTTCAAAGACTGACTTCCAGTATCTTTCATTAGTTTCCTGAGTGGTGCAGTTTTTTCAGCATGCAGTTCCGAGTTGAAACCAGTCATTCCCAGAAATGTCATCATTTGTCCATCAGTTTGTTGTTGTGGAGATTTGCTCACACCTCCCATGTGTTCTGGTGAGATGGCAACAGTCCCGTGGGAGATTACTCTCCCTAGGTATTCTACCTGTGGTTGACAGTACGGGAGCTTCGCCAAAGGAGCTTTGTATCCTCCCCTAGCTAACTTCTGGAGGACTTTAATGGAGTCACGGTTACAATCATCGATTGTTCGTACACAGATCAGTAAGTCATCTACATACTGAATCATAGTACTACTCATGTCGATACCTTCAAGACTTTATTTCAAGATTTGATGACATAGTTATGTGGACTGTGTTTTAGCCCTCGTGGTAGCCTTGTGTAAGTGAGTTGTTCACCGCGAAATGTGAAGGCAAAGAGGCGATTCCTTGGCCAATGGGATGCTCAAAAATGCTGAACACAGATCAGTCACTGTGAGGTATTTAGCTTCCCCATTAATGTTACTCAGTAATGTGCTTGGATTTGGCACATCTGCATCAAAATCAGTGATCACATCATTTACGGCTCTTAAATCATGTACCAATCTGTACTTGAGCTTGTTTGCTTTAATCACGGGCAAAACTGGAGTGTCACACGTGCTAAAGGTTTCTTATAATACTCCTGCTTGAATTAAACCTTTGATTGTTGCATTTATACCCTCTTCTGCTTCTGGTTTTAGTGGGTATTGGGGCCTGAAAGGCAGGCTTGCATTTGGCTCTAATTCCATTTGAACTGGGGTTGCTGATGTTACCAGTCCAACATCCCGTGTCATGTTTGGACCATAGTTGATCTGGAACCTGTTTTAGCATGTCAGCTTTCAACTCATTTTGAAAAGTTTCTGATTCTGCAAAGCCTTGCATGTGTCTTTTGCCTGCAACAGTTACAGTCTGTGGTTTTGACATCATGGTGGCGCCACAGAGGATTTTAATCTTTTCTGCATTGTTTGTAGTGTAGATTAGGGGGTTATCTGTTTTCTGCCACTCAGCTTTAGTTGCTACTAACATCACTGGTCCAAGGCCTTTTGACCCTGTCTGGTAAAGATTATGACATGTTTCACTATTAAGACTAAACGTTCTTACTGTAATATCTGACCTTGATATGTGGCTTTTACAATGGCGCCCCCTGCTGATCAAACCCACCGATTAGAAAACCATGTGTTCCAACGGTGCCCAGATGTGTGTGTGTGTGTGTGTGTGTGTGTGTGTGTGTGTGTGTGTGTGTGTGTGTGTGTGTGTGTGTGTGTGTGTGTGTGTGTGTGTGTGTGTGTGTGTGTGTGATTTAGAGAATCAGTCAAATCCAGACTGGTCTATCTAAATTGTATATCTAACTGGACCATGAGTGAATATTTCCAGTATCTCCAGTAACACAAGTTGACTTTAAATGGTTAATCAATTCTCATCCTGGTTGTTAAAAAACAAATAAAAGAACAACAGAAAAGGAAACATCAAAGAGAAAGAACATCACAGAGCCTGCAGCACAGCTCCAGAGATTCCGTCTTCATACCAACACTTACAATCCGAGTCCCAGTGACTCGTCCCCTTTACAGGTGCATCCATGTGGCCTATAAGAACAACAGAATAATAAACAACAGAGAAGGTTGGAAAACAGGAGACCATGAAATCAGACAGCAAGACGTTTGATTGTGTTTGTTCCTGCTGTCAGCTGCAAAACTTTATTTCCTCGCCACTTAAACTTGTCGTAAAACAACCTCAACACCACAAGGATTCTGTCAAAGGAGCGTAAGACCATGAGATGTCTGACCCAGCTTTTCAGGCACATTCCCATAACCACGCTTCAACCCCGCAGCGCTGTCTGAAGACAACAGGATGCAAGTGAGGTGGGGGGTGTCCTGTTGCCATGTCAACACAAAGCATACCCTTTGTGGACCAGCTTGCAGTTGCCTTGGTGACCAACTCAAGTCTGTTGAATTATACAAAAACTGTTTGTTTTCTTTCAAATAATAATTACATCATCAATCCCACACAAGGAAAATGTTCAGTAAGAGAGAACCTTACTGAATCAGAAACATCCTGACCCAAACAGATTCACTTCAACTGCTTCAAGGAGAGATAGGATTCTCCAGCTTTAGCATCACTTTAAAGACTCGCTGTAAGATTCAGAACTGAATTCAACACTTTACTTCTATCTAGCACAGCTCTGAAACATCAAGCTCCTTCTTTTAATGGAGACCGTCTTTTTCCAGATGTTCCAAACATCTGGATCAAACCCTTAGATCTCCAACTGTAGGCTTGGTGCCTAGAGTTTCTGAAATTCAAACAAGCAGCAGAGCTTTCAGGTCTCAGGCGTGAGGCACAACCCCTGTCTAGCTAGGGTTAGCGTGGGTGATGTTGGCTCATCCCTTTAGTTATGATGCATAGGCTTAGACTGCTCAAGGTTATCCTGGCTCAGCTGCTTCTCCCTCTGTCTCTTGTTAGTTAGCTACCCCTGCCCTTGACGTAATCCAGCTCACCTGTTCCTTATGTCCCTGTGTGTGTTCAAGCCCACTGTTTGCTCGAGTCAGCTGCCAGATCCTTGTTTTGTGTGACCACGAGTCTGCCTGCTCAGCTATGGGACCTACCAAAACAGCTTCAGCTTACCTTCCTGTTGCCTTCTCCTTGTTGCTTCTGTTAACTTTTCCTTTCCTCCTTTCCTGTCATGCTTGTGCTGCTCACAGTGGGAGGATTACGAACAATTAATCCAATCTGCTGTTTTTAGATAGAGCAATTTAGGATTCTGTATTCTACTGAATTGTATTATTTTGGGCTGAATTGAGGGCTGCACAGTGGTGCAGTGGTTAGAGCTGTTGCCTCGCAGCGAGAAGGTCCTGGGTTCGCTTCCCGGCCTGGGATCTTTCTGCATGGAGTTGGCATGTTCTCCCTGTGCATGCGTGGGTTCTCTCCGGGTACTCCGGCTTCTTCCCACAGTCCAAAAACATGACTGTTAGGTTGACTGGTCTGTCTAAATTACCCTTAGGTGTGTGTGTGTGTGTGTGTGTGTGTGTGTGTGTGTGTGTGTGTGTGTGTGTGTGTGTGTGTGTGTGTGTGTGTGTGTGTGCATGGTTGTTTGTCCTGTGTGTCTCTGTGTTGCCCTGCGACGGACTGGCTCTCTGTCCAGGGTGTACCCCACCTGACTGCCCGTTGACTGCTGGAAATAGGCACCAGCCCTAACCAACCCTCTCATGGGTTTGGATCAATGTTACGCTCGGCCAAAAGAAAAAAACACTCCCACATCCTCCCAAATTAGTCTTGAACGCCAAGGTTGTTTAGTTGAAAGTTTTCCTTTCAAGCATCTTGTTCATCCGGTGTTCAGCAGCGTCTTTCCGAGTCAATCCTAATCCTAACCCACCACCGCCCCAAGGTGAACAGCTGTCTGAACACAGAGGGGGAGCTGGTGTGTCTCTGAGAAACATCAGAGTGTCGCCAGTTCTGATTCTCACGGGAAATTGTTCAGAAAACCACTGAAAGATTAGCCGATTGATATAAATATAAAAGGAAATGTACGATTTAGCCTAACACGTTAGACTAATGGAGCCCATGCATGACTTTAAGTCAGCCTGTACACAGTAGAGATGTAAGGAAACACCAATTTGGCAATATATTGTGATATTTTTTCCTGTGATGTTACATCGGTATTCAAAAGCCGTGTTTCTAATTTTTGGAAGAATTTACATGCAAACATTTGTGTATTTTCTTTTCTTTCGGTGCAATTCAATCACCGGCCACTAGACGGCAGCAGTGTGAAATGTGTTTAGCTTCCACCATTGAAATGTAAATCCCTCTACTGCCACGACGTGCGGGTGAGGTGAGCGGAGGTGAGGATCCAAATGCAGGTGAAGAAGGCAGGCAGACAGACGGGAACGGTTTAGCGAGGTTTTAATATAAAACACGCTGGACATAGAAACAGTGAACCAACAAGACAAAAGCACTGACAGCATTTAAATACAACAGGAGCTGGGACCTTGGGCGATTGGGAGACGAGAGGCAGGTGGGAGCAGTTAACATGGAGACAGGACAGAGTGTGACAATTACGGTTTACATACCTCGTGTTAAACATGCTAATTATCAGTTTGGACTCTTTACTGAATTTTCCTGCAGTAAATTCAGTCTAAAAAATGTGCTATTATCGTCTGGCTGAAAGTATCGCAATACATCGTCTCCCCTGTATCGTGATTCGTATCGTATCACCAGAATTTTACCAACATACATTCCTAGGCCATGTCCACACGTAGCCGGGGATCTGCCAAAACGTAGGTATTTTTCTACGTTTTGGCCTGTCGTCCACACGAAAACGGAGTTTTTTCACGCCAAAACTGATCTTTTTAAAAACTCCGGCCAAAGTGAAGATCTGCGTTTTCTCCGTTTTGGGTGTCTGCGTGTGGACGGACAAAACCGGAGTTTTAAGGTCCGCAACGTCACTTTCCGCGACAAAAAAATGCTGACATCACATGTGCGACCTGTGTTTATCATGGAAGCCCTCAGAGCTGCGCTCTGTCACTACCCGATCATCAACTGTCCAAGCGCTTTCTGCTTGTTTGTTTTTGCAAGCGGAATTACTGCTCCTTGCGGAAGACCACAGACGAAGGACGAGGTTAAGAACGGGGGAAGTACTGCCGCCTACAGGTCTGGCATGTCCTTAACAACGTATTTATCCGGGTACGTGTGGACAGAGCTTGTTTTTAAAACGCGGTGGTGTGGATGCAAGTTTTTGGAGGGGCGGACATTCGTTTTTAAAAACCCGGCTACGTGTGGACTAGGCCCTAGTTAACAGTATGTTTCTGAACCCAGACCCCTCCCCAGGCGTCCCTTGCTGGAGAGACTGAAGTTGCTGTGAAGTTGAGAAAATGGTGGAAACTTTTCATGAGAGTGAAGATCTGAAAAAGTGACAATGTCTTTCCTCTTGTAGGCAACACACCATCCAACTATCCAGTGACATGGTTTTGGGGACGAGTTTAACCCAAGACATGCAGAATCACCACTCACGCGCCAAACAGGTGAAAATAAAGTATCTTTATTAAAATAATCAGGAACTGAGGACGCGCTGGATAAGGCCCAGAGAGAGCAGATCTTTAAACTGTAACTCCAGATTGTCATATTTTATTAGCTTTTTTTTTTTCATTCCAACAATCCCTTTTTAAAATGATTAGTACTTTCTTCAAGAAACCTCGTTTTACATCCTGTACATGTCCGCCCTCTGGAAGTTCTCGTTTCCTTCAATGCTTTAAACTGAATGCTTCTCCTTGAACCGTCACCTTATCGTGGTGGAGGAGTTTGAGTGCCCTAATGATCCTAGGAGCTATGTTGTCTGGGGCACTTAGTGCCCCTGGTAAGGTCTCCCATGACAAATTGGTCTTAGGTGAAGGGTGAGACAAAGAACGGTTCGAAGGATCTTTCATGGCGGTTAAAACGAAGAGTCGGAGTACCCGGCCCGGAGGGTTACCGGGGTCCCACCCTGGAGCCAGGCCTGGGGTTGGGGCCCGTGAGCGAGCGCCTGGTGGCCGGGCTTTCGCCCATGGGGCCCGGCCGGGCCCAGCCCGAACCGGATACATGGGCTCGTCCAACTGTGGACCCACCACCCGCAGGAGGAACATGAAGGGTCCGGTGCAATGCAAATCGGGTGGCAGACCAAGGCGGGAGCCTTGGCGGTCCAATCCCCGGACAAGAAAACTAGTTTTTGGGACACGGAACGTCACCTCGCTGGCGGGGAAGGAGCCGGAGCTTGTGGCAGAGGTTGAGCGGTACCGGCTAGATATAGTCGGACTCACCTCGACACATTGCATTGGCTCTGGAACCCGAGACCTGGAGAGGGGTTGGACACTCTACTTTGCTGGAGTTGCTCCGGGTGAGAGGCGGAGGGCTGGGGTTGGCTTTTTGTTAGCCCCGAGACTCTCTGCCTGTGTGTTGGGGTTTACCCCGGAGGACAAGAGGGTAGCTTCCTTGCGCCTTCGGGTCGGGGAACGGGTCCTGACTGTTGTTTGTGCTTATGGGCCAAATATCAGTTCAGAGTACCCAACCTTTTTGGAGTCCCTGGGACGAGTGCTAGATAGTGCTCCATCAGGGGACTCCATTGTCCTGCTGGGGGACTTCAATGCTCACGTGGGCAATGACAGCTTGACCTGGAGGGGTGTGATTGGGCGGAACGGCCCACCTAATCTGAACTCGAGCGGTGTTTTGTTATTGGACTTCTGTGCAAGCCGCAGTTTGGCCATAACGAACACCATGTTCGAACATAAGGATGCCCACCGGTACACTTGGTACCAGGGCAGCCTAGGTCACAGGTCGATGATAGATTATGTAGTCGTATCATCTGACCTGCGGCCGTATGTTTTGGACACCCGAGTGAAGAGAGGGGCGGAGCTGTCAACTGATCACCACCTGGTGGTGAGTTGGATCAGATGGCAAGGGAACATGCCGCGTAGACCTGGCAGACCCAAACGCATAGTGAGGGTCTGCTGGGAACGCCTGGCAGAAGAACCTGTCAAGACGGTCTTCAACTCCCACCTCCGGCAGAGCTTTGACCACGTCCCGAGAGCAGTGGGGGACATTGAGTCCGAGTGGGCCTTGTTCCACTCTGCGATTGTCGAGGCGGCTGTTGCTAGCTGTGGTCGTAAGGTGGCCGGTGCCAGTCGTGGTGGCAACCCCCGTACCCGCTGGTGGACACCAGAGGTTCGGGGAGCCGTCAGGCTGAAGAAGGAGGCCTACAGGGCGTGGCTGGTCTGTGGGTCTCCGGAGGCAGCAGACAGGTACCGGATAGCCAAGCGGGGTGCAGCAGTGGCAGTTGCCGAGGCTAAATCTCGGGCGTGGGAGGAGTTTGGTGAGGCCATGGAGAAAGACTATCGATCGGCTCCAAAGAGGTTCTGGCAAACTGTCCGGCGCCTCAGGAGAGGAAGGCAGCAACTCGCTCACACTGTTTACAGTGGGGATGGGGAGCTGCTGACGTCAACTGAGGCTATAGTCGGACGGTGGAAGGAATACTTTGAGGAGCTCCTCAATCCCACCGATGCGCATTCCGAGGAGGAACCAGAGCTGGGAGGCCTGGGGATGGACTGTCCGATCTCGGGGGCAGAAGTTGCTGAGGTAGTCAAACAACTACACAGCGGCGGAGCCCCGGGGGCGG
>NC_091743.1:5406946-5414446 GCF_043380555.1 Nothobranchius furzeri | reverse complement strand
CCATCAAATAGGTGAATCTTCTCATTTTCATGTGAGGCAATAATTCACTCTGATACAAACTGTTCTTATCTTACAGGTAATCAGAGACCCAGAACTGGTACATCACTACAGCAGCAGCGTTACCATGGAGACTGGAAAGCCAGGACTGGCAAACGTTCCAGCGTGCATCAGCTCCGTCGCAGCACAGGCAGAGAAAGGGACGGACAACCAGACCCCGCTCAGAGCCGTTTACATCCACACAGTCCCTGCGTTGCCAGTGCAGCCACACATTCAGCCTCCTGCCGCTGCCCGAGAGCTGAGCACACTCCATCTGGCTCTGCCGCCTCTCTACTCCAAGGAGACGCTTCCATTTCTGACTCTACAACTCACTGGTGGGCTGCAGCCTCAGCCACGACTGAATCTGGCAGCTGCTGCTCCCGCAGCAAAACCTAAGTCTGCAGGCAAGCACGTGTGCCCTCACTGTGGACGTGACTGCATGAAGCCCAGTGTGCTGGAGAAGCACCTCCGCTGCCACACCGGGGAACGACCTTACCCCTGCACCACCTGCGGAGTGTCCTTTAAGACCCAGAGCAACCTGTACAAACACAGACGGACCCAGGCACACGCTCGCCTCTCATCCGAGTCCGAGCAGGGAAGCCTGGACAGCCTTTACAGTTCAAGAGAGACTTGTACTTCCAGTTTGTCTCTTGATGAACACAGCGAGGAATCCTGCAGCACGGAGAAGCACGACACGCTGCCAGCCGTGGAGGGCAGTCCCCCAGCCAGCACTGCACAGGCTCACAGCGTCCCGCCAGAAGGTTCCGTCGGTGCACAGAAGGAATTGGGCCTCTCGGGTCACCGTACAGAAACTACTGAGAGCAAAGTAACAAAAGAGGAAGACAAACAGAAGTTAGATAATACAACACAGCCTCTGATGGGAAGTCGACAGATTCTGCTTCAGAGACAAGAAGCCACTCTGTTTTCCAAGCAGTGGGGAAGTTCTGTGTCTAGTGGGAAATCCCAAAGTCATGAGAGCACAGACTCTGGCTTCAGTGAGAGCAGCGACCACTACCCGAGTCCAAGCAGTGTTCTACCTGACCACGGTATGGATTCACTCACTGAATCCAATAAGGAGCATCTTGGAGAAACCCTGAGCGTGCACGCGTCTTCTGACCACAGAGAACAAGATTCCAAACGCGCGGTGAGAAAGCAGGAGCAGAAGCTGCTGGTAGAACGCATTTCTAAGCTGATCTCTGAGAATACAGCCGTCGTGGAGGACAAGCAACTAGAAAATGTACGACCAAGGAAAACAATTCTGTCAAAGCAGGGTAGCATCGACCTCCCCATGCCATACACCTACAAAGATTCCTTCCACTTCGACATGCGGATCAACCAAACTCAGAATATTGGTTTGACTAAACACAGCAAGCCTGAACTGCACAGCTCTGTTCCCGCTCCGCGCACCCCCTCCATGCAGCATGCCCCCTTTACCCGCAGCAGCTCCCTTCCGTTCAGCTTTACCCTCAAGCAGCCAGAGGGAAGCAGTCCAACCTCCCGCCACCAGCCTGATTACGTAACTGTCGCCCGCAGGGGAAGCTTGGGCCAGATCAACCCAACAGATTCAGCAAGGAAGCCTGTGAACCAGCATTCATCTGCCCACCGCCCACTGGTGCGACAGACAGCCGTAGACTGCAACCACGCAACAGATGGCCTCTTCACAAATTCATCTGTGGAGGAGGCATGGACCAGCAGCCTCGGCTGCAACGGGGATGTTGGTGACGTTTCTGGAGAGCCAAACACCAAAAAGTTTCGCAGGAAAAAAGCACAGAAGTTTGCTTACAACAAGTGGTACATGTACGGGGGCGGGACGTTCAAAAGGCTCTACGATCCAGACAAACGTGTAGAGAACGGCACCGTCAAAGGCAGGAAGTGTTCAACAAACCTCCAGCTTGTTCACGATCTGCAAAAAGCAGCGTCGGCGGACCACACAGAGACCGTCCCAACGATGCTGCGTTTCACAAAGAGCGGTGCAACAGCAGACCGTCCTCCTGCCAGTCCGTCCCTCGTCCCTCCAGGTGACTCTGGTTTACCGACACGTCCGCTTGAACCATGTCGCAGTCCTATCAGGGCTCCACTTGGGAGAAACTCATCACTGTCGATGCTCCCTGTCCCCGCCATCAGACCGCTGGTTAGCCATAAAGCAGAGTGCTGCACCAGACCAGAGACCGTGAAACCCACTAGTGCTCCAGAGCAGACAGACTCATCGTGGCAGCTCTGTGGAGACCACCTTCCCTCCGACAGGAAAAAACAGAGAACTGATCACAAAACGATCTTCCCCATGGATCTGGAGACTGTCCCAAACACATCAGCTCCCCCTCCTTCCTTGGTCACTTTCAGCGTGCCTCAGCGTGGCACTAACGTCACCTTTGTGCACGCTCTAACAAACCCAAAGCACACTGAGCCCAAAGCAGCCCTCTTTCTGCCGTGTGGAGTCGATGCGACTGCACTGGCAGTGAGCACTGCGGCCGCTGCAGCCGCCTCCGTCACCAACAACACCTTCCTGCCCAAGTACCAGCTCAAGTTACCAAACACCGCTGGTCCTGCTGCTTCGCCACACACTGTGAGCAAATCAAAGGACACGGTCCATCCCGAAGCATCGGCCGCTCCCTCGGACCCAACATTGCCTTCAGCAGCAGCTTGTGAGGAGGACTGTGTCCCTGCGCTGTCTTTAAGCCCTGCACAAGGCCAGCTTGTCTTGCCTTGTGCAGTTTCTTCTGTTAGTCAGGGTGAAACATCACAACTCAGTGCAGCATGCAGCCCAGCAGTTGTGCACAGGCAGTTTGCAGCAGCCACAATTACCACAAGCTGCCTACGGAGTTGTTCAGATGGATTATGTGGCTCATTAATGCCTCCTTTGAAATCTGCAGCTGATTCTAGATCTGCACACTTTTACATGCCTCTCGCACCCGCCGCTGTAAGCTTCTGTTCACCCAAAGCCAGTGATGTAATGTCTGGTGCCACCCTTACAGCCGTCTCGCATCGTCATCCTCTCCTCAGCCTCAACCACCCTTCCACACACACTCAGGTGTCGACAGCATCAGCTCCGGCAGATCTCAGAAGCACAGTGCAGGTGGGTGCAACGCCCCCAGTTACTCCTTGTGTAATGATGCCACTGGACCAGCCAGCTCAGAAAGTCTTTCATGTCCACACAGC
Organism: Nothobranchius furzeri; assembly: GCF_043380555.1. NCBI lineage: Eukaryota > Metazoa > Chordata > Actinopteri > Cyprinodontiformes > Nothobranchiidae > Nothobranchius > Nothobranchius furzeri. The sequence goes on along the minus strand of NC_091743.1, from coordinate 5,411,254 downwards.
AGACCTTCAGATCTGTCTCCAGATCATTTCTGACGAGCAGCTCGCCCTCATTGCACCGCAAATCGAACGGGCGTCACGTACAGGTCTGTCACCGATGTGTGACGCTGAAGCAATGACCTCAGAAGGGTCTGAGACTAAAGCTCAAAGGGTTGCAGCGGTGGACTCTGGCAGTGAGGGGAGGGGCCGTGTAGAGCCACAACAGAGCTGCAGCAGACGCCGGAGTCTGCACACACTCAGCCCGGGGAGGAAAACAGCAGCACCACAGGATGAGCCTCTAGAGAGAAAGTCAAACGAGGAGCTGCCTGAACACAGCCACCCCTCCGAGGCTTCTGCTCCTCCTCAAGGCTTTCCCTATCTCCCACACACAGGTGGTCACGCGAGTGTCGTCACACCGGCGCCAAGCCCTGCAGGCAGTTCGATGTCAACTTCTGCTTCTCTCAGAGTCGTGAAGTCAGGAGGAACCCCACCTGTAGGGAACGAGCAAAGCCGTTGTCCAGAGGAGCAGTCTTCACCAGACGAGAACGTGAGCCGTGATGGAGCCGACTCTCAGCTGCTGTCTGTGCATCAGAGCAGCGGGAAAAGTGACCTTCCTGGTAATGAGAGCCAGCACAAGCCGGAACATCGTGGCTCTGGTGAAGCTCTGACCAACAAAGGCAGTGGAGAGTGCCTCAGATGCACCAGTGGAGATGAGTCAGTTATTCCCGATGAGTGTAAAACTCCACAAACATCCATCCTCAGTCCTCGGGGGGAACCAGCTGTCAGCAGTGGCCAGAATCTATTTAGACATGAAAATATGCAATCCACCAGAGCAGGCCTTCCAGTCAGTTCCTCCAACCCACTGGAAACCAGTTCAGAGCATTCAGAAACACACCTGGATCAGTATACCTCACAGTCTCCTCACACTCAGGAGAGGCCACCAGAAGGTCCAGATGTGGCTCCGAGCATCCGGGTTCCAACTGAAGGAGCATGTGAGTAGTCCTGCATCTGACCTCTACACCACGGCGTTTGGTGCCTGGGTCACAGTCTTCTCAGGTTCTGGTCTCAGATCATCATGCACTTGTGTTCTAATGATTTAAAACCAGCTCTGAGGTGATGGTACCGGTCTGGGTGTAGGGGACAGCCGACATTCAGTCCACTACGTGACTTTTTGAAGGCTATCCAGACGTGAACCAGACTCGTTTAATGCGTTTGGAGGACTTGTGTAGATAAACTGAATATGACTGTGGGTCTGCAGGTGAGGGGTCCAGTAGGACACAACTCTACTTTAGACTGACGCACCGCCATGGGGTCGGTTTACATTCTACTAAAGCCCTGCGGCGAGGCGTCGCTCCACCATACAGGCCCGTGATCCTCGTGTCAACGTTCAGCTTAGCTGGTTTAAATCCGGTCAGCTGCAGTAAAACAACACATTCCACTCGAACAGCTGATCGCTGCTCACACACTCCATCTGGACACAAGGTGGCAGCAAAGGATGGCGAGTCCTGAGCTCCACGGCTGCAGACAAATACAGCGTGAGGAAAAGACAGACGCCAGTTTGCTCTTTCATTACCGATCTTTGCTAAGGATTGTTCCATATGGGCAATAATGACCATATATACTCAAAGTCAATGCTTTATTTCTGATTGGAGGCAGATCTGCAGCATTTATGAGAGATGAGACTTCATTAGTTGGACATCATGTGATTTTCTTCCATGAAGCTCCGTATCTAAGCAGAGGCTCTTTCTCCAGAGACAAAGGACTTGAAGCGAAGCCAGTTGGCATCCAAAACGGTCACTAGAAATGATTTGCTTTGACTAAATCACATAAAATATGTGGTTTATGAATGTTTCGTGTTTGTTTTTGTTCTCCCAGGGATTCCAGAAGAAACCTCTGGAGTGCGCTGTGCAGAGAAGAAGGAACAGCAGGTGCAGGAACATGCAGGGAGCTCTAACTGGAGACCAGGGCACAGCAGAGTGAAGACAGGGACAACAGAGACAAGCCACCGAACACAGGAAGAGCCGGGAGGTGTTGGAGGTAGCAGAGAAGAACAGAAACAAGAAGTAAAGACAAGCTGTGGCAGACAGTCGGACTCTACCTGCAGACCCGTGGTTTTACAAGACATGACCAAACTACAGGTGAGATGTTATTAAATCACTGAATACCTGTTTTCTTTTACTCTCTTTTTCACCTTTGCTTTCTTGCTGTTTGTCTTACTGGTTAACTTGAAAAAAGCAGAAAAAATGAGCGTAAAAATAGACATGAAGAGATCTCCGGTTCACGTCTGATCAGTGAACACTTCAACTGAACTACTTCTGAAGTGACTTTAAAGAGTGTAAGGCAGGGGTGTCAAACATGCGGCCCGCGGGCCGCATCCGGCCCGCAAGCGGGTGAAATCCGGCCCGCGAGATGGTTGTGTGAACTTTATTTTCATACTTTACAATGTAGAGTGAAAATAAACTTATCATTGTGAGCAAGTTTCCTCTGTAACGAGTATAAATAAAACAAAGCTGCGCTCAAGGCTCACACAAGAACTTGAATCACATCCTGAAGTTGGCCGCCACTCAGGATGTGACTTCTGATATTGATGTGCTGGTGAAAGCTAAAAGATGTCAAGTAAAATTAGTCAAATATACTTTAAGTGCTGCATGAAACTGGTCTAGCCATGTGATCTGTAAGCTCTTTGAATCACTAAGGAATGCTTTTTTAATTGTTGAATTTTTTACTTTTTTCAAATTTCAAGTACACTTCAGGTGTTGTACTTGTACTACACTGTCCTCAGGCTCCAGCCTTGTTTTATATTGATTGTATTAAAACAAAGAAAACAATCTGAAGTTTTTTTTTATTTACCGGTCCGGCCCACTTGCGACTAGATTTCCCTCAATGTGGCCCCTGAGCTAAAATGAGTTTGACACCCCTGGTGTAAGGGAACCGTAAGGCGTGGGATTCCATAGTAAATATGAAATCCACCTTACGGTTCAGTGGGTTGGTTAAACCAGAAGATCGGGTCTTCTTAATGCAGAGATCATGTAACCGTTATGTATTCACTCAGAGACAACAGAATAGAACGAGACAAGTTTAAAGGTTAAGAATTTTACTACTAACGATTAAACTAGGCTCATTTAAGAACTAAGTGTATAGTGTGACTAAAAATGGATGAGACGGTGAATGGATGACGTGTCATGTAAATCAGAACGAGCAAATCCGGAGAAGCGATTAGTTCTGACGGGAACTGAAGATGTTGGTTTGGAATAAGCTTGGGTAGTTTCAGAACCGCGTGAGACACCATCAAGTCGCGCCTGCCCGCCTGGTGGGAGTCCTCTGGTGAGATCAGGAATGCCGAGGTCCAGCAGACCCTCTCTGGAAACCGAGCTGGTAGAAGAAGCCATGATTCAGACCAGACCCGTCACGTTACCTCCGGAACACGACTCTTTTCTTGGCATCTGTTCAGACCCAGCCTGGGTTGGAGGAGCTTTTATTCTGAAAGGAGCTGTTGTCGTTGCTTGTTGTTATAGCGACTGGATTTTCTCAGCTTGTCGTGGTTCTTTCGGTTGAAGAGTGAAAGGTCGGATTGGCTACTCCGACGATTGCTCTGGAACGCTTTGAACTGGCGTTAGAGCTGACGTGGCGTAGTCTTATACCTCGGATGTTATGGTTCATTGTTGAATGAAAATGATCAAACACCGTCAGAAGCACGCCTCCGTCAGATCTGTGAGATTCTGATTGGATCAGTGAAAGAATGTGTCATGTCTTTTTAACACTACGTGAAATGAGTCCTGTAGGAACATTTAAAGTTACATTACTTTGTTTCTAAGATCATAATAAAATAATTAATATTTTAATTTCACAGGTCGGTCACATCTTATTATTGACTAACACTTTGATGGATTAGCTTTATTAAAATAGAGTTATTTGATTAATTAAAAGAAAAGAGTTCATTCTTCATTCTTCTGTCTTCATGCTGGAATGTAAACAGTTCAGAAGCGAATGCATGACCTTGAGGCTGTTTCATGCACTCTGGCACTGTGTCAGAAGGAAACAGCTGTTAGGGTAGAAATGGCTCCTTCGTCACGTTACAACTATGATGAGGAGGATGATGATGATGGTGATGATGAGGAGGATGATGATGATGGTGATGATGGTGATGAGGAGGATGGTGATGATGGTGATGAGGAGGAGGATGATGATGATGATGGTGATGATGAGGAGGATGATGATGATGATGGTGATGAGGAGGAGGATGATGATGATGATGGTGATGATGAGGAGGATGATGATGATGGTGATGATGATGATGATGAGGATGTGATGATGGTGATGAGGAGGATGGTG